>NW_019396291.1:123698-124868 GCF_000591075.1 Eurytemora carolleeae | reverse complement strand
CCCCCCCCATTTCCTTGATTTTCTCACCTTCTAATCTCTCACTCACTCTTGGGCATTACTCACGTTACACACAAACACCCTCTCAGACACTCTCACTCAAAAATTATTTTCGCAAACAAACATAAAATTATGAAATTGTTACCAAATAGAATGGGGTCTGAATTTATATTCAAATTTCAGATCCTTAGCTCAAAAAAAGTGTTATGCTATTGAAAATTTTTTTTGACCCCTCTTTCGAACAGAACTGAATCTAAAAATACTAAACTGATTATAAAAAGTGCTGAACTGAATCTATAAATACTGAACTGAATTTATAATGTACTGAACTGAATCTATGAAGTACTGAACTGAATCTGTAAGTGCTGAACTGATTCTATAGATACTGAACTGAATCTATAAATACTGAACTGATTCTATAAGTACTGAACTGATTCTATGAAGTACTGAACTAAATCAATAATTTCTGAACTGATTCTATGAATACTGAACTGAACCTATAAACACTAAACTGATTCTATAAGCACTGATCTATAAATACTGAACTGAATCTATTAATACTGAACTGAATCTATAAAGTACTGAACTGAATCTATAAAGTACTGAACTGAATCTATAAAGTACAATCTATAAATACTGAACTGATTCTATAAGTTCTGAACTGATTCTATAAGTACTGAACTGATTCTATAAGTTCTGAACTGATTCTATAAGTACTGAACTGATTCTAAAAGTTCTTATCTGATTCTAAAGTACTGAACTTATTCTATAAGTACTGAGCTAATTCTAGACTGAACTGATTTTAAAAGCACTGAACTCATTCTAAAAGTACTTAACTGATTCTATATATAGTACTGAACTGATTCTACAAGTACAGAACTAATTAAATACTGTACTGAACTGCTATTGAGCTAATAATAAATGGTATTAAGTCTATAATTAACTTATAGTTAGTGATTTTTTATATGCCATTCAACTAGTGAACTAGTTAGTTACAAAGGGTTGAACAAGTAGTAAGTTAGTGAGTAAATGCTGATTAGAGAGCACTGTAGAATTAGATATTATTTGTATTTGCTAAGTTAGAGAAAGTAAGTTAGTGAGTAAATGTTGATTAGAGATCACTGTAGAATTAGATATTATTTGTATTTGCTAAGTTAGAGAAAGTAAGTTAGT
>NW_019396291.1:97172-122667 GCF_000591075.1 Eurytemora carolleeae | reverse complement strand
CCCCTCATCTTCCCCCCCCTCCCCCTCCCCTTATGTTCACGGTTAACTTCTGACCCTAATTCTTGAAGGTCACACTATATTATTAGTCCGTTAATGCTTTACTAACAGCCAGGAATTCAGAGGAATTCAAGTTTAATAAAAATCAACCCGGAGTGGGGGCCAGAGCAGAAACGTTACTTGGAATAATGAAATTTTTAATATTTGTATAAATTCACACATTTCGTAAAGATTATGAAAAATAAATAATATTTTACTACCTAATTTAGTTATTATTATTATTGGTATCATTAATAATTTATCATTGATATTACTGTAATTATTATTTTATTATCATATTGCACAAGTGTCCCTATTTGGACATTGCTTTTCGTTTTTTTAACTCGTTGAAATGACCAAATTAAATGTTGGCATAAAGTCTAAAAAAATAATACACCCAAGGTTCACATCCTTCCTCCCAAGGTTCACATCCTTCCTCCCAAGGTTTGCATCCTTCCTCCCAAGGTTTACATCCTTCCTCCCAAGGTTTGCATCCTTCCCTCCAAGGTTTGCATCCTTCCTCCCAAGGTTTACATCCTTCCTCCCAAGGTTTGCATCCTTCCTCCCAAGGTTTACATCCTTCCTCCCAAGGTTTGCATCCTTCCTCCCAAGGTTTACATCCTTCCTCCCAAGGTATAATGACTCTGGATATTTTTTGTTGAGTATTTTAAAATAAAGGGATGGGAAGGGG
Source organism: Eurytemora carolleeae (assembly GCF_000591075.1). Taxonomy (NCBI): domain Eukaryota; kingdom Metazoa; phylum Arthropoda; class Copepoda; order Calanoida; family Temoridae; genus Eurytemora; species Eurytemora carolleeae. Next base: position 121,940 of record NW_019396291.1, on the reverse strand, counting down.
CCAAGTAAATTATTTTAATGGGATAAATAAATGGGAGGGGTGTCTAAATAAATTGCTATTAAGAGAGGAGGGCTAAATAAGTTATAGTCCATTTGTAAGAACGGGGAATGAATGGGGGTGCAAGAGCAGTTTCAGGGGGGGGCAGTCCATTACCCCCACCCTAAGTGAAATTTGGGAGGGAGTGTTCTTGCCATAGAGGAGAATCAAAAATCTTCATCATTTTATAGGTTTTGAGTCATGGTATTTGGAATCTTAAAAATGCTGACAAGATACAATTGTCCCATAACATTTAATTCAGTTAAATTTAACTGATTCTAATTTTAAGAAAAATTGTTTTATTTTTGACAAAATCTTTTTGGAAAATAGGAAAAGGCAAAAATCATGCTCTTGCGTTACCTAGGCAACCCCAAGCAAAATATGACAAGGAAAATTGTAACTAGGCAAAATGTTACCAAAGGCAAAATGTGACTAGGCAAAATGTGGCTGAGCCCTTCTAATGAATGAGTATTGAGGGAGGTTGGAATGAATGGAAGGTGGGTTTCTAATGAATGAGTGTTGAGGGGGGTTGGAATGAATGGAAGGAGGGTTTCTAATGAATGAGTATTGAGAGGGGTTGGAATGAATGGAAGGTGGGTTTCTAATGAATGAGTATTGAGGGGGGTTGGAATGAATGGAAGGTGGGTTTCTAATGAATGAGTATTGAGGGGGGTTGGAATGAATGGAAGGTGGGTTCAGCTAGTGCGCTCGTGAGCTAGTGAGCTCGTGAGCTCGTGAGGTAGTTAGGTAGTGAGCTAGAAAGCTAGAGAGCTATAAAGCTAGTGAGCTAGAAATCTAGTTAGGAAGAAAAATAGTGAGCTAGAGAGCTAGAAAGCTATAGTGAGATAGTGAGCTAGAAAGCTAGTGAGCTAGTGAGCTAGAAATCTAGTGAGCTTAAAAAGATAGTGATCTAGAGAGCTAAAAATATATTGAGCTAGAAAGAAAGTGAGCTACAAATATAATGAGCTAGAAATCTAGTAAGCTAGAAAGCTAGTGAGTTAGCAAGATAGAGAGCTAGAAAGCTAGTGAGCTAGAAAGATAATGAGCTACAAATCTAGTGAGCTAGAAAGCTAGTGACTTAGCAAGATAGTGAGCTAAAAAGCTAGTGAGCAAGAAAGCTAGTGAGCTAGAAAACTAGTGAGCTAGAAATCTAGTGAGCTAGAAAGATAGTGAGCTAGAAAGCTAGTGAGCTAGAAAGATAGTGAGCTAGAAAGCTAGTGAGCTAGAAAGCTAGTGAGCTAGAAAGATAATGAGCTAGAAATCTAGTGAGCTAGAAAGCTAGTGAGATAGAAAGATAATGAGCTAGAAATCTAGTGAGCTAGAAAGCTAGTGAGCTAGAAAGCTAGTGAGCTAGAAATCTAGTGAGCTAGAAAGCTAGTGAGCTAGAAAGCTAGTGAGCCAGAAAGCAATTGAGCTAGAAAGCTAGTGAGCCAGAAAGCAATTGAGCTAGAAAGATAATGAGCTAGAAATCTAGTAAGCTAAAAAAATAAAGAAAGAATATATATGTTTATGAAGCGTTGAGTGTACATGCTTAAATGAGGTTTCCTTAATTTCTTGAATATAGGTTAACATAACATTGCTTTAATCTGCACACCCCCACATACAGGGATACAATTCTCTAGAATATTCAAATAATATTATTTAAAGCTTTTGAAAGAATTTATAAAACCTAAATATTCAGTAGTTTAAAAAGATTAACTTATTATAGAATAGAAAATGATTATAAAATAAAACTAAAAAGTAGAGTTGTGCAAGATGAAAGATATGAATTTTTTTAGCCGATCCCTGTTTTTTAGAATTTTATTTCAACTCCCCCAGATTTATTAGATTTCTCGATTACAAGGATTTCAAATATCAGGGGGGAAGTAGATCAAATGAGAAGTTTTGGGGAGGGGAGAGAAGGGGAACGTATTTGTGGGATGGAAGGGGTTAAGAATTTGTAGGACAAGGAGAGGGGGGTAGATCTATGTGAGAAATGAGAAGTATGAGGGAAGGGGGTAGTAGAAAGGGGTTAAAATGAAAGGATGGGGAAGGGTTGTGTCGAGTGTGGGGGGTATGGAGGGGAGGTGTATCTAGTGTTAACGTTCATGTTTCATTATAAAGATTATACAAGATAGCTAGGTATACAGATATCGGAATTAAAAGAAATGGATAATCATCTAGATAAATTGATTTCAAACTTTTTATCAATATTATATGTAAATGAAGCGGCATAAAAAGAGGATTTTTTGTAGAAGATACGCAATTAAATATAATTGATGTATAAAAAAAAGATATAAAAATCAAAAGATCGTAATTTGTAAGAAGAGAATGATAAAAAGCACGCATTCCGATAAATGTGTGAAGATTTTAAATTGGTTTCAATTTTCACTTAAAAAATTTAAAATGAAAGCAAAATAAAACAAAGACACCGAAATATCCTTTTAAGAGTACAGTGAGGACCAGAAAACTGTGAAATAAAAAAAGCCAAAAATAAGCAATGATTTAGTTTATTCGGTCAATTGATACAAACCAAATATTTTTACTGTAAAGTTTAAAAATCACTTTTTAAAGTGAAATGATCTGTGAACATTGTATAATTGCTGTGTTTATGTTTAATAAAATGTTTTATATCATAACTTTAGTTATAGGATATATTGTGAATTATGATCGTGCATAAAGCGCTTTACAAACTTTAATATTTATTTATTTAAAGTTATATTCATTTGGCATTTGTGAACAAAGAAAGAAGTTTGAAAAAGAGATTATTTATTTTCAAAATGATGTAGATATTAATTTTCGTAAATGTTTGTATTGAAACATTTAGATTGTATAATGTATATACTGGACGTGTGTATTTATATATATATATATCGGCCTGAACATATTGTGTGGATCTTTCCGGTAAGTGAGCACATAATCCGTGCGCGTTGCCTCGTCGTGTTGTGCGGTATCCGTAGCGTCATAGAACAATTGAAATACAGACTTATCATTCAGACTTCTTGTATGGTTTGGTTGATTTGTTTATAAATAAAAAGTTTCAGAATCACCATTGCAAAACTAAAAAGAAGAAAAATGTCAAATTTGTCCAACATTATTGTCACAAGTTTATGACCACGTTGCTTTTCTGGTTTTTTTTTATGTAAAGTATGGATCCCATGTCAGTCTCCGAGATTCGTCTTGTGCTTGAATTAACGCCCAGAGAAAGTACAATGCAGTACAAAAGATTCGTACACCTCTGAAATAACTTTCCTTGCATTATACCCTTGGCTAAATGCACCGGCTAGTCCTATTAAGTGTCTGCTTTTTTAATCAATAGCCGGGCGATACAGTACAAACTGGGGCCGGAAAGGTTGACCCGGCTCGGAAATTCAAATCAATAAATACGACCGCTCGTTATTAGAACCTTTTAATCCCAATCGCTTAAACTGAATATCCAATCTTGTTCTCTCTTTTTAAATATCTTTCCCGCATTCCAATTATTGAGAGTTCTCTTATAAAATTGCATACTAAATTTCAAAATTTCCCGGCTTCTGATTGGCTGCTCGGGATTAGCCGCATTGGTTAAATTTTATACACGTTTCAGGCTACAAACAAAAAATTAAATTAATATAGAATTTCACTGCTAGTTTTCGTCTCAAAAGCTCTTTAATAAATGGAATTATGTAAGATTTTAATCTGACATTAATTTAATTTAGTTTTAAAGTGGCACGGACGGGGGTTTAGCATTACAAAGGGTAAATTCTCTGGGGTGGGAGCGGCACTACTCCCTGCCCCNCCTGCCCCCCCCCCCCTGTAATATCCCCTGATAGCTGATCTGTATTATTATTCAGTATATTTCTTAATCTATGTTTGTATACGCGTATAACACATGTTTTTCAAAAATGGCCACTTCACAGAATTAAATTAGCATTTTTATTAGAATTGTAATAAGTTTCCACAGGTTAATGTTTGCATATTTTAAAATTAGAATAATAACGCCAATAATTATTTGCAAGATGTAAAATATATGAGATAGTTTTCAGTAAGGCACACAACGCCTTTTTCTATCTATCTATCTATCTATCTATCTATCTATCTATCTATATTTCTATCTATCTTTCTATCTAGTTTTCTATCTATCTATTCAATTGTTGTATTGCATCATCAACTATAGGTTCATCTGATTTGATTGTGTAGAGTTTAGACCCATAGATAGAGGGTCTCAAGGAAACAGGAATACAGGGAGTAATATTTAGAGAGTTGAATCCAGGGACTCGGGAATACAAGGAGTAATATCTAAAATGTTAAAACCAGGGACTCGGTAATACAAGGAGTAATATTTAGAGAGTTGAAACCAGGGACTCAGGAATACAGGGAGTAGAAACCAGGCCGGGACTCGGTAATACAGGGAGTAATCTCTAGAAAGTTGAAACCAGGGCCCAGGAATACAGGGAGTAGAAACTGGGTACTAAGGAATACAAGGAGTAATCTCTAGAAAGTTGAAACCAGGGCTCAGGAATACAGGGAGTAGAAACTGGGGGCTCATGAATACAAGGAGTAATCTCTGGAAAGTTGAAACCAGGGCTCAGAAATACAAGGAGTAGAAACCGGGGACTCAGGAATACAAGGAGTAATCTCTAGAAAGTTGATACCAGGGCCCAGGAATACAGGGAGTAGAAACCGGGGACTCAGGAATACAAGACGTAATCTCTAGAGAGTTGAAACCAGGGCTCAGGAATACAGGGAGTAGAAACCGGGGACTCAGGAATACAAGGAGTAATCTTTAAAGAGTTGAAACCAGGGCTCAGGAATACAGGGAGTAGAAACTGGGGACTCAGGAATACAAGGAGTAATCTTTAAAAAGTTGAAACCAGGGCTCAGGAATACAGGGAGTAGAAACCGGAGACTCAGGAATGCAAGAGAGTTGAAACCAGGAATACAGGGAGTAACCCTTTCGATGTAGAACATTTAAGGGAGAATTCCAAATCCTTTTTGACCCTATGAATCACTTTTTTAAGCACACTGTATGTTAGAACTTGGATCATTAAACTTGCAGATCATTGAGGCCTGAGGTGCTTATAGAAGTAAAATTAAATAAGGATTCTTTTTACAATGCAATTACTATTTAAGATACAGGGTTATTCACAAAGAATGAGACTTCAGAGACGACTGTACGAAATTTTTTAGTCCCTTTTCTCACATTAAGAGTTCCTTGCAAACCAAAGCTGGCATATTTCTGTGATTAATCATTTATTAAACCCTTAAAATACAAAAATTGAAGGCAAATCCAAAAATTAAAGCTTCAAATCGTCATATTTTAAGAATGTTGGATCGTCATAATAGTCTCATCCTTTGTGGTTTACCCTGTATATGAAGATGTACAACATTCAGTGGAAAACAGTGGAATAATCGTCATCTTCTTTTCAACTAAGAAAATTCGCAAAATGATTTTGTAAATTTCAACTGGGCCATTTCCAAAATCCTTACCGACATTTTCAAATTAAAAAAAGACATTTATTCCACAGTTTTCTGGTTTCCACTTTTGATTATTATATTTTATCTTTCAAAACACTTTCATGAATAAAGTTATTAAGTTTAAGATTGTAAATCTGAACTAATTAACAGCTGTGCTTGTGTGTATGAGAGCGGGGAAAACTAATTTTATCTGTAATCCGCGAAAAATAAGAATTAATCAGAGCGTAACTAATAATTATAAAATAAACAAAACCTGAGAAAAAAAAACATTTTAACAACCTTTTTTTCTGTTTGGTAATTAACATCTTTGTTGTGTATAGAAAACAGAAAATCAAGTTGTTGTTAGACACTTGAGCAGAGAGGTTTTGTGATTATTTCCAACTTGCCTTTCAGTGAATAAGTATCGAACGTACTTTTTAAGTAAAAAAATACAATTTACAGTGTTTAACCATATCCCACCCCCACCCCCCTGATTAGCAAATTCAAAAAGCCTTTTGAAAAATGGCAACAACAATAAGTACTGTATACTTTCAAATTTTTTCTTCTAATAATTTTTAACTTTTTAACTCTTTGAAAGATTTTTAAACCTCTCCAGCATCTTAAAGTCAAGGCCACTTTTCCCCTTACGTACCCAAAGATAATTTAGAGAAAGTTAAAAAGTTAATTTTCAAATTTCAGGTCAAAAACATGGGCAATTATGATTTTATTTTGTCATAGAAAGATTCAAATTCAAAACCTTTACTTTAGAATAAGTAAAATAAAGCACATAGAACAAAATAGATGAAAACCAAATTGTGGATCGATATTTACACAGCTGCAATTCTTAAAGATAACAACAACAAATCCAGAGATAGTTTAAAAAATTCAGAAAACATTCTATTTTATACATAGACTAACTGGAGTCTATATGGTAATCCCACCATTCACCCGCTTGGTATAAAATCCTGATTTTAGCAAAAATTTGGGCCTTGCCCGTGGAATTTCTAAAAAATCCCAAATTAGTGTAGTCTATATCACTGTATCCTCTCAAAAAATGACAGTCAATTTGGCTTTGACCAGCTATAGAGAACATATATATTTCTGTACTTCATTTTTATTATACAAAGAAATGTGACATCAATTAATCTTTGTTATATTAAATATTAAATATTTAATCAACTGAAAGTTTAAAGATTTGGAGAGAAATTTCTGAATTCCAGTTCCAGGTACCAACCCAAACTGAAGAACAAGTGGTGGTTGAACAGCGTACTATTGGTTCTACCACTTGTTTGTGCACCGGGTCAAGCGAAAGGGAACCGGTTCAATTTGGACTGCGCGGTTCAACTACTGGTTCAATTTGGACTATGCGGTTCAACTACTTTTTTTTCTTGAATCGATATGGTCCCCGAGTTTATAGTTATGTTTTTTTCATATTTTCAGAATGGAATTGAGTTTTTACAACAACTCAAATATTAAAACCCCTGTATACTTGCATTGTGTTGCAAAGATGTAAGGATTAGAAAAGCAGAGTTTGTGGCAAAGAATCAATTACTTTGCCAAGCTTTTCTACTAATGAAAACTTCAATCCTAGATATTTTAGTTCTGGCTAGAGGGTACAATTATCAAAATTGGTAATGTCTGTTCTCAAAGGGACTGTTAGCTTAATTTCAAGTGATCCTTTATGCAAAGATTGCAATGATCGATTCACAACGGTACCTTTAAAAGCTTTGTCTGTTGTTCAAGAATGAAATAAGATTTTGAAATATGATTATTTACAATTTCAATTTCTCTACAAAAGTGACCTGCACATTTCTACTGCAGAAAGACATGTTAGAACTATCAGCGTTAAACACTTTTCAAGTCAGAAAACCACGTTATTTTTTAAACATTTTTTTAAAATTTAATATTTCAAGGGTACCGTTGTAAATCAGGCATTACCATCCTTGCATGGAGGGTCACTTAAACTTACACTTCCTTTAATCAAACTTTGAGAGTTTTAAAGGATTTACGCTCTATAACAATCTACTGATTTGAAAGATTACTTCATATAAAACTCTTAGTTTTTTAGAAGCTTTTTATCTAAATAGAAATTATTTTTTTTAATTTGATATTATGGAGTTTGTATTTAAGAAGTTTTTATTTTCAGGAGTTTGTCTCGTCAGGAGTTTGTCTCGTCAGGAGTTTGTCTTTCAGGAGTTTGTCTTTTCAGGAGTTTGTCTTTCAGGAGTTTGTCTTTCAGGAGTTTGTCATGGCGCCTAAGGAGGGGGGGAAGAAATGCTATTTAAAAAATTACATCTTACAAGGTTTTTTGTTTCTACCACTTATAAAGATGGAAACTGCTAAAAAACAGAGCCCCATACTAATTTATTTGCAATAACAAGGTATAAGACAAAAGATAACATTTATTTGTAAAAAAACAACAGCCAATATAAACAAACTAAAATACTGATACAGTACACAATATTTTACTAATTTAATTTGAAGGTTAGAGTGATAAAATTTTAGAGTTTACAATTTTAATTATCAGATTCCATGGTTCTTAGTTATTTCATTGAGTTAATTTTTATCAAACAAAAAATTAAAACATTTACCTTATTTGATTTAAACAGTTGAAATAGACATTTCTAGATTTTAGTTTGGGGAGAAGTTTTTATTCAAACTTGCTCATGTAATACTGGAATAGATCTTTGTCAAGACTTACTATCAGAACCATTCCAAAGTACTGGACAAATCTACGTACTGCAACAATAAGAAAAGCAGTACTGTAAATGTTACTCAGGTTGACAACAGTAAGTGCAAAGCATAACAAACATGTCATGGGCAGCAAGTTGCTAGTTCTGAGACATAAATCCTTTGTTACGTTTCTTACATGGCTAAACATAACGTTCTGTTCTATTAGGTTGGACCTGGTACTTAGAGAGTTTCTTCTTTCATCACCTGGAACGCGAAGGGTGTTCCGATGGGTTTCAGGTTCAGTCCTTGAAGTGCTATTAGGAATTGATCCCAATTCTTCTGTATTATTGGCAGTTGAAGGTATAGTCAACGTAAAGACTGAAACATTGAGAGAAGCTGCGTCACCTAAAATAGTAGCAGAACTACGAGGGACAGTGATTCTGTCATGAGTTGAGGCAGGAGCAGGAACAGTAGATGAATTAGGAGCAGGATTAGAATTAGGATTACGATCAGGAGCAGGAGCAGGACAGAAAGCAGGATTAGGAGCAGGAAAGGATGCAGGAGTAGGAGTAGTAGCAGGAGAAGGATTAGGATCAGGAGAATGGTTAAGAGCAGGACAGAAAGCAAGAGTAGAAGCAGGACTGGATGCAGGAAAATGACTCGGAGGATAATTAAGAGCAGGAGGAGGATTCAAAGCAGAACTGGATGCAGGAGGAGGAGCAGGATTGGATACAGGAGCAGGACTAGGAGTAGGAGGAAGATGTGGTGCAGGAATAGTCTTGCGCTTCCTGATAAGCACTCCCAAGATTCTCACAAATTCGAGGAGTGTAGGACAAATTAACAGTATAGTGATGGTAGGAAGGGGATGGCATGTTTTTTTCATTTCTTCTACTTTGTTCAGGAAAGTGGTGTTGGTCTCCATACTCTTGAATGTTAGAGATAGCCCCGTCTCAGCCTGAAAGTTTATGACAATCTCACTAACCGGGTTCTCAACCACACCAAAACATGTCATCCAATTGTAAGCCATGTCTAAAACAGGTATAGCCAACACCCAAAATCCAGATATGAGGACTCCGGTTGTTGGGTTGAGATTGTGGAATACTACAGGTGTTTGAAATAGTATTAGTCTCCCAATGGACAAGCAGCAGACAACGACTACTTCCATCACACCAGTCAACCTCATTGGTAAGAAGGAGAGTGAGAAGGCTGAATATTTGTCAACAAACTCTTGTAGTTCAGCGTGAAAGAAGCAAGTCAATACAGTCATGGTGTAGTTTCTGAGTGTAGATATCAGCACCACAATCACAAACAGTGCTAAGATTCTGTTCAACAAATTCTTCTGATTTACTGGTCTTGTGTTCAAAAAGTGAAAGAGTAAACCTCCTGCAATCATTGTTAAAGTAAAACCAGCTGTGTCAACAGCAAACGTGTAGTGATTTGGCAATGGTGGGGCAGACAGTATGATATTCAAATATGCTACAAGTATTACTAGTTTAATAGAACTTTTATAAGTCATCACTATGATGGTCTATTTTACATTAAATGAAAATCTCTCTGATTTAATCTTTATTCTGGCCTCTGCTGAAAACCTCAAAGTGAGAAAAATGCATGCATTCGCAATTGTTTTTTTCAAACATTGTTTCTATTATTTTACAAGCAATTAGAAAAATACTTAGTAAGGTTTTTATGAAATCGGTTTTTTCTTTTCGCAACATTGTGCTAAGTTTGCAACTTGGTTCAAACGAAATAACAATTGTCTTTAATAAATAATTTTTTAAATGACAGATTTGATCCCCATATCCTCTTAAACCCATATATACTATTTAAACAAAACCCACTTGTAAATCAAATGCTTAATCAAAGAAACTCAACATATTTAACTTTATGGGGGATCCTGAATAGTCATCCTGTAAACTTTTTTTCATCATGTCACATGTAGCTCTGTGCAGCATCTATAGTTTAATTACTATTTTAATAATGAATTTTCAAAAACTTTTAAGTGTTAATTATTCTAAAGAGCTTCAGGAAAGGAAGGCCTTTATGTATCTAAATTCCAAATTGATCTGGAAGAAATTATAAAAGAATATTTTCCCTTTTGATTGACAGCTTAAGGAAGAAAGAGCAGCTGTTGCTTAGGTAAATCTGCTTTTTCTTATTCCCTCCAATTTTAGCTTCCAATTTCTTCCAGATCAATTTGGTTCAGTAAAGGCATTATCAGAACTTTTCCTGAAGCCATTAAGAAAAAAATCCATCAAAAAAGACATGTAGACAACAAATCATACCACTTTTGAACTCTCATTTTGACTTTTTAAGAAATAGCAAATTTATGTACTTTAACTGGAGCCCTTATGAAAAAACTTTGACCATACATGGATAAGTGTATAAGGTGTGCTCATTAAGGGTCGCTATAATTTTTTTAGGGGTACTTCTAGAAGTCTCAGCTCTAAAATTTTTATTTGAAGTTCACTCACTTTTTCTGTACGGAATACAATTTTGGCCAGGTTGGCATCAAGCAGATTGTTGTCATGATGTAAGGAGCATTCTCCTGAAGGTATGATTAGCTTCATAGTCATAGAAATAGTAATATCTAGAAAATTAACCAGTGAAAGGGGACACTTTGGAGGCTGAGTTACCAAAAAATGTTTTTATTAGACGATGCAAAAAGGAGGCTGAAACATTATCCAGAATGAATTTAAAACAATCTAATAAACTTTAGTGGTGGTTTCATGAGGCTAACAAAGAAAAAATGAATATTCATAGTATTATGACATGTCAGGGCTGGAAAAGGCCATCAAGACCCCAAAAATAGTTGAAAATTGTTCAAACTATATTAGCAAGGGTTCACAAAGTATGTATGCCAGACAGCCTGATATATTCTTTTACATTGTAATCAAAGTTATAAAGCAAGATTTAAAGATGACAAAGATCCTGGTTAAATTTGTCCCAAAGTCTCTGACATAGGACCAAAGTGATTACATTGATTATGCATCTTAAATGTAAATCAAAACCAGAAAAATCCTTAAAAGTCCTTCATACATACAATACTCAATCTCTTTTTTATTTTGATCACTCTTAAAGGGTCTAAAACAGACTGGGATGAATCAGGTTTGAGACATTTTTGAAAATTTTCTTGTTGTTATGAACAAAGCTGAATACTCCTTAAATTACATCAACTGATCTAAATAATAATTTGGTATTACAGGGCTGAGACATCTAGAAGTACCTCGAAAATTTGTATTGCATAAATTATTGAACACACCTAATATATGCGGTGCAGACATTGGGTGATAATAGAATAATCTATCCTAATTCTGCATACACATAATAAAGATGTATAAAACCAGAGGAAAACAGAGATTTTCTTCAAGAAGATCTCTTGATCTTAAACTTCCTAAACCTCCAACCTTATCCTACTTCATGAGCAAATATTGTGGAACACAGAAACTGCTTTACTGTGGAATCTCAATCAAAACTTTGGAGAGGGATCAGCATTTTGACATGGGAGCACTTGTCCTAAAGGGTGCTCCTAGATCACACCTATAGCTGAATGCAGTTAAAGGCTATGGAGATTTCTTGAACTTTTTTTTCAAAATTACTGCAGGATACATGAATGATGCAGCAGATTCAGAATTTAAGAAAATTTAAGTATAAACATGTAGAAAAATTGACAAAGTCAGACTGTACACAGCAAGAATAAAGAAATACAATCACCATTTAAGTTCTAAGATCTAATTTTTTATCCCAAAGCACCACATAAATTTAAATCCCTCAATCTTTTAAAGTGTTCTGGTTTATCATTCAACAGATTCCAAAAAAATAAACTCCAAATCATTTAAGTAAAATGTTTTTTTTTTATGTTTTCTATCTCTTAAGCTTACACCTGCTTAGCCTTATCTTGAAAAAACCACTTTGATAAAACTTTCCGTTAAAACTAATTTTGAAGGTAATCTTCTTGTACTTTACTTCAAGACCAAAGAATTGAGCTTACTTAAACAGTTATAACAATTTCGCCCTCTAAAATTGGTTTTTAAGTGTTGATGCTAAAAAAATGTACTTTTGCTTTATTTTTTATTATAGTATGTTTCTATCATTTTGGGGAATAAAGATGTGTTAATGCTTTTTATTTAATTTATGGGAAAATCTTAAGCAAATTATGTAAAAAATCGCATTCTGAAAAGGGTTTCCACAACACAGATTCTCTTGCACAACAGTTTCCCGTTTTTGCACGAAATTTTGTATAATTTTTGTATCAAAACGAAACCAGTTTTGCGCAAAAATGCGCATTCATTCAAAAAAAATAATTTTCTTTTGTACGAAATTGCACATGAATATTAAATTAAGTAATATTTGTTGCACGGCATATAGTGCACAAATATGAAAGATTTAAATATAGGATAGTATGATGTGAATTAGATATACTTGTGATAAATATAGTAATGAACCCCACATTTTGTAAACCTGAACATACCTATATATATTACGTTATAACATTATCTGTACACTAAGTACATTCATTTATTTGTGAACAAACCTGTAGGTCCATATTATTAACATGTACTATAAAACCCAAAATATAGATTAATTGGATATGAACCTTTGTTTTATTACGTTAAGACACATATTAATTATCGTGTAGAGAGCATAGAGTCCGAAAGTGAGTTGTATCTGAACGATACATTCTTAAGAATACAGAAAGTATTGTATCTGGATTGATACAGACTAAAGTATTTTTGAAGAATATTGAGTTCTAAGAGCGAGTTATATCTGAATGATACATACTAAAGAATACAGAGAGTGTTATATCTGGATTGATACAGACTAAAGTATCATTGGAGAATATAGAATTCGAGAGTGGGTTGTATCTGGATTGATAAAGACTTAAAAGAACTATTGGAGTAAGGCATTCGTTACATACTGATGACATCTTTGTCTTAAACTATGTAAATAGGAATGCATTTCTCTTGTTTGTCAGTTTGTTTGTTTGTTACCTATTTCCGTCGGCTGAACCAAATTGTCGCAATGAAACTGATGGCTGGTATTCGCTTAGTCAGTATCAGTCCGATGACCTAAAAACTCAGACGTGGGGCTCACCAGGAGCGGAGGTGGGCCATAATACAATGAGCGGCTCTAATTGGTTTAACATTGGATTCATACATTTCATTGTATCTCGAAATTTAACGAAATAGCAGAAAATAACGAAATACGCAAACCAAGATTTTTTTCAGAACTTGCGCGGAATAGCTTTTGCGCATCAATGCGAAATTAAATCGAAATTTTGTGCAATTTTTAGTCAGATCGTAAGAAAACCTTTGCGCAATTATTGCACAATTTTCGTGCAAATAATTTCGATTGGAAACCCTAATTCTAAAACCATAAAATCTATTCTTAATTATCAAAAACTTTAGTCTTTGAGATAATTGACAACTTTTGCTATATAGTAATATTTAACACAATGATGTGCAAATTTTTTTCGGCATCACAACATAGACACTGGAAAACAATTTTTTTCATACCTATACGATGTTTTGCTGCAAAGAGATAAATTTTTAATTTACAAAGTTATCCAACCCCAGGCAAAATTTGGTGCTATTGTTGCGAATATTGTGAATAAAAATCATTCTTTAACAGTTTGAAATCTATCAAAATAATCTAAGTCTATAAATGAAACACGGTGTTCATATGCTGCATGTGAAAATCAATTGAATAAATGAATGTATCATAAAATTTTTTTTATTAATTGTAGTTTTTATGCACACACATGGGGGGGGTTAAAGATTAAAAAGGGGAGGAGTGGTGGGAGTTTGAGGGGGAGGGAAATAGGGGAGGTGAAAGAGAGGGGAAGGAGGGGGAAAGTTACTAAAAATCAGATTAGTTTGCTGTGTTCACTGGGACATGAGGTTCCATTGACTGATTTCGAAGGTTTCAATCTTACTTTATTTACAAAGCAGTAGGAAGCAAGTTTTTACAGTGATAACATTGTAATATTTACATAAACAACTTCAAAATTATTCTTTCTTTACAAATAGGGACTCCATTTTTACATTGGCTTTTCCGATTCAATATGGTACCCTTTAAAGCTTTGTCTGATATAGAATGCATGGAAAAGTTGATTATTTTCAAAAGTAATTGCTTCAACACTTTTCAATCGAGAAAAATATCTTTCACGTTCTTATCAAATAAAGGTTTAGAACATACTCTTATAAATTTTAAAATGAAAGTTCACTATAAATACCAACGACATTCATTTTAACGATCGTTCAGTAAAATCGTTCGTCCTTGTTACAATGAAAATCCACGATTTCTTTTTAATTATTCTGTTTTTCGCGACATTTCGTGATTATTAGAAAATTAGATGATAATTTTTATTTTACAGTTATCTGTTCACCACTGGATCAAAGATTTCTAAGAAGATTGAAAAGATGTTTTATTTTTAATATTTTTGTTTTAACAAATTGTTAAAAGTTTCCCTCCCTATATATTTCCCTTCGGTGTTTTCAATATTTCAACAAAGAATCATTTATCTTTGAGGGCCGGAGGTTTTCAAATTCTTTAAATAATAAAATTCTTTAAAAAATCTTTTTAAAAAGTTGTTAATCGATAATTTAGTTTATATCTTTTTTAGACAAATAAGTTCAATATGAGTTGAAAAGAAGAAAATTTAAAAAATGAGGCGATTTTTCCTCATTTTCAGGAATGATTTAAACATATTTCGAATATTAATACAACACAAGAAAACGGTAAAAATCTGTCTATTCAAATATGATTTACAAATGTATCATACACTTAAGAAGGTTTAATGCTAGAGAAGCCAATACATACTAAAGAATACAGAGAGTGTTGTATCTNTTTCAAAAATGTGAGCTTAAAAGTTTTTATTTTTGTAAGATTTTGAAAATGCGCGAAAAAATATTATGAAATTCACAAACTTTTTTCATACTGTACAAAGAGAAGATGCTCACAGATTATTCTCATAATATTAATAACACACTCATAGTTTATTCAGGGCTTTCTCAAGTAGGTTTTCATCTTTTAAAATTTAATTAGATTAAGTTAAATCTGATAGGAACGAATTTGTCTAAACCTTTTATAACTTTATTTAGATAATTTATTTTATAAAATACGAAGAAGGCATTTTAATTATTATACTTTTATCTTTTGGATTTTTAAGATCAGAACGTATAACTAACTACAACGAAGTAAATCGGTTAAAAATATGTCCAAAAAATAAGGCTCACTGAGGAACTCTAGTTTACTCCTCGAGACATTAATTCAATGTTGTTAGTTTTACACATGAAAAATATAACTTTTTCTTATTAAAGCCTGAAAGAGTAAGAAATACAAGAGGAGTTCTTCTTACACCAAAACCTAAAAATAGTAAGGTACGGAAATTAACACAATTGTCTTTACTAATCAAGTAAAAGTAGTGACAATGTAGATTGTGCTAACAATATTCAGTAAACAATGTAGTATGTGCAAACAGTAGATTTTATAATGTTCAAACAATATTCAGTACATAATGTAGATTGTAGAATGGGCAAACAATATTCAGTGCATAATGTAGATTGCAGAACGTGCAAACAATACTCAGTACATAATGTAGATTGTAGAATGTGCAAATAATATTCTGTACATAATGTAGATAGTAGAATGTGCAAACAATATTCAGTACATAATGTTAATTGCAGAACGTGCAAACAATATTCAGTACATAATGTAGATTGTAGAATGTGCAAACAATGTTCTTTATAATCTACTGTCGTCGTCGTATATATCATTACAATGATCCGATTTTTTGATTTCTACCAAGCTTTCAAACGTAATATGATATACATGAACATGGAAACAAAGAAAAGCTGCAGGCAATTAACAGCTTTGCTTACAGGGTGTCCCACGAAACATGTTAGTTTGTGAATAGTTTTAAATGTTTTCTTTCATAATTTGTTAAGTGCTTTGACATAATTAAGAGATTAATTATCATTAATAAGAAATATAACATGGCAGTCATTTTATAGCAAAATTGAGCTCAAAGTAATAACGAAATACACTGCAAAAATGTCTTTAATCTCTAATATAATATATGGAAGAAGACATTCAAAACATTCGCCAACTGTCATATTTCGTGGACACCCTGTAGTTGAGGTGTTAACTTGTAATATGGACAAAAACTTGTTAGAAATCAAAACTTAAAAAGAAAGTTTGTATTCACTGTATTAATAGTAATGTCGACCATGGTATTTGGTATTTGGTCTTCCATTTGTGCGCTTTAGATATTTTTATTTATTTAATAACATTATTTTTTCGAAATTTCCCTTGAGACTAATAAATAGATATTTTGCCATTTTAAAGTGTAAAGGGCTTAAAAATGAATTTAAAATGATTTATTAAGAACATTAATTTTTTTATGCTGGAAACAGAAATAAAGTGATCCTTAAAAACTGTGGAATAGAAAAACGACATTTAAGAATCTAATGTTGTCAATCTAACAGTTTTACTTGTAGCTTAAACTCATATTTCTAATTGAAGTGGGTCTATGTGTTTCTTGGACTAGTTAATATATTGTATTTACAAGTCGTTTTCCTATTCCACTCTGTTGTGGGTATCACTGTAAAAAGTTGTATTTTTAGTGTCCTGTCCAGAGACGTCTACCATCTCTAACATAATGTTATAGATCCATGTTTATTCAGTAGAAACTTATTTAAAAGATTGGGAAATTATTAAGCTACGGTTCAATGATATTTTTAAAAGCAATTAATCTGTTATTCATAAATACAGTTTTTAATATATGACTTATGTAACATAATTAGTTAAATTTTAACCTTGGAAATAAACGACTGACTGCTTTAGAATTTCTGTACGCAAATCAAATAATGATGATTCATTTATTACTCTTATTATTATTAAGGCTACACTATGGTTTTTTGCGGATTTGCGTTGAAATAAACTAAAACCATATACCATGTACCCTGCAAGGTGGCACTCTAAGCCAGGCGCAAATCACTGTAGGTTCTTTGTGCAAATGCCACATCTTTTCACGGCCACTGCAGAAGACGACACGAAGCAATTAATGTTTAAAACATGATTTCCAAGGCAAATATTACTTCCGTACTCTTGAAAGTTCCAATTCGGTGAACACGGAACAAAAAGCAGTTTAAAGTTAAAGATGATTTTTTAGTCTCACAAAAAAGTTAAAAAGTTAGTTATAAGAGGGTTTTATGCTTTTATTGGCAATAAAAAAAAAGTTTGCCATGTTTTTTTTCTTCAGAAATTAAAGGGCGAAAAATTAAAGAAAAAGTTTGCCATGTGTTTTTTTCTTCAGAAATTAAAGGGCGAAAAAGGCAATTGTCCAAGTCGAAGTTCCAATACCTTTTTTCAAAAAACTAAAGAATGAAATATAAATCCCCCTGCAATGATCACTAATCAAACATTTGTTTACATTTCCTAACCAAGCTTGGTTTCTTTATTTATATCATATATTATATTAAGCAAGTCATGTCATGTCAAGCTTCAACATGGTCTTTTTCATTTCCGTAAAATTTTCTTTCTGGTATATGATTTTTAAGGTGCAGGGCGTTCCAATTTTTACATTATAAAAATATGAAGGAGCATAAATATAACTTATAATTACAAAAATGTC
The DNA here is from genome assembly GCF_000591075.1 of Eurytemora carolleeae. NCBI lineage: Eukaryota > Metazoa > Arthropoda > Copepoda > Calanoida > Temoridae > Eurytemora > Eurytemora carolleeae. The sequence continues at coordinate 104,182 of NW_019396291.1, read as the reverse complement.
ATAAATCTTGAAACATTGAATACAATTTTAAGTGGAACCAGCCATATTTGAATCGCGGCTTAAATTTGAACCGTTTCTTAAATTCTTTAAATTCGGCCTCAGGACTACAAAAAACGTGGATTTAGAGAGTTCAAATCAAAAGCCAAGGCGTCGCAAACTCTTCTACGTCAACCCAGTCTGAAAATGGATGCAACATTTCATACCATTTAGAATTGGTGTGACTTGTTTCCTTTCTCAAACTAGAACTTTCATAATTTCAAAGAAATGTTTTTAAGTGCTTAGTTTCACTCCCAGACAAAATCACTGAGCGGTATCATGTTCCACACGTTATGATCCAAAGTTTATCAACATTTTGTCAATTATTACTTTTTAACTCAAGGTAGAAACAATTGTAATTTATAGTTCAAAACATTTGTGTCTTTGGCTTGAATAATCATCAAAGGCTATAGGGTGTTGTGATTTTTCGACCATGAGACCCTGACCAGTTTGGATTGCTGTGAACGCGCCTAATGTTGGTTCAATTGGTTCAGCCGTTACAAAAAATATCAACCAATGCTTATAAACACGAACCGTCAACCAAAATATAGATCTTCTTTAGAAATCTGAAAATATAGATTAATTGATTAATTGATTGATTTTGATGTTCAGTATCCTGAGCTGAATTATCACAGTGTATCCTGCACACCTGGGAAACCTTGCAGTCATGCCATTCCTGTCCAACCACAGGTCAGATCGTCTACGCGGCATTAAAGGGACTGTATGTAGGTCAGATCGTGTACGCGGCATTAAAGGGACTGTATGTAGGCAAAGAGAATAGAATATATATTAGAGGGGAATTTACTAGAAAAAAGTGTAAAACGGCCATTTTGTTGTACTGTTTCCATACTGTAGGTGTACTTTACATATTTATGCTAAATAACCTTTTGGGCCATGAAATATCATTTTATAGAAAATCTAAAATTAATGTTAAAAGAAAACCAAATTATGAAATAGGCTGGTTTCATAATTGACCAATGATCATTTCACATAGACTCTATGCCTTTCACTTTACAAACGATGATTTTCCGTTATAACTATAAATCAAATGATGTTTTTTATTCACCTAATTCATTATAAAGTTTATTTAACAGCTTTAAAAAATTCGAAATTGAAATGAATAGTCTAGGGAACATACTGTATTAATGTACTCTACTGCATATAATTTGTGAACATTTACATGATTTGTACACTTTGAACTCCCTTTCAGGCTATAAGGGACTGAAAAAATTCATACTGAGAGATTCTTTAAATTCCCCTCTAATATATATTCTATTCTCTATGTATGTAGGTCAATCGTCTACGCGGCATTAAAGGGGCGTAGACGAGATTTCATTTGGATTTGAAAATCCGTTTAATCTGTTACCTGAGCAAAAATGAGGAATTGTCGGTTTTTTTAAAAGTTTATCTTAATAAAAAAAGCTTGGGACTTTTAAATATGATAAGCCAATTATCAAATATTAATATTTGTATACCATATTTAATCTTTTCAAAAAAATATATCTAAATATATTTCAAATATTTTAAAGACATACTTAAACTGTTAACTTGTAAGTTAATTTTTAATGGTCTGAGAAAATTTTCCGTCTCGCCCCTTAGTTCTCACTTCTATTGTATACTATAATTTGGTATACATACCTGAATACCAGAGGGATGTTTACATAATTTCATAAAATAGTTCAAGCATTAATTTTAATCCCTCTTTTTAATGGAGGGTCACATGAAATTACTTCTTATCTGATTTTAGGACGAGCAAAGACTGTTTTCTGTGATTGAGGATAAATTCTATGATGTCCGGCAAGGAGAGGGTTCCCTTGATCAGGTTGATGACGTATTCAACGCCAGAGATGGGCTAAATGCTCCTGGATGGTTTGATGCTCTGATCAAAACAAATACACCAGAAGAGAAAAATTATAGAGAAGGCTCTTCTGATGACTTTGAGCATAGAAACAGGTTTGCAACAACGGATACGGTTGAGGTTGAATCCTACAATCGGTTTCAGCATCAAGCTGATTCAAGAAGAACGAATGCTCCAACGGATGTTAGACCCTTCAATAGGTTTCAGCATGGGAGTGGGTTTGTAAGCCTGAGTGATTCAAGAAGAACAAACTCTCCAGTCGAAGTAGAATCATTCAACCGGTTTCAGCATCAAGCTGATTCAAGAGGAACAAATGCGCCAACGACTGTTGAGTCCTCCAATGGGTTTCAGCATCGGAGTGGGTTTGTAAGCTTGAGTGATTTAAGAGGAATAAAAACTCCAACGACTGTTGAGTCTTCCAATGGGTTTCAACATCGGAGTGGGTTAATAAACCTGGATTGGGAGGATGAAGGTGTTTACTCCAGTAACCGGTTTGACGGTCCATATCTGTACGACGAGAACAGGGTTGATTTAGAGGACCGCTATGGATATTCTAAGGATGAAGAAGAGGAAATGCCTGAATTTTCAAGCATACTCCAAGCCAATACAGGCAAACAAACAGGTAACTATTATACTCCGTTGAAAGAATTACTTTCGTTGTATTTGATTTTTGAAAAATTCTGAGAAATAAGTTCTACCTATTTAAAACTCAATTTAGTGATAGAAAATATTTGTTAGAACCTTGTATAACTTTGATAAAATTTCATACAAATTTGAGTCTATCAAAATTCTAAAATCAAGAAATAATGTCAAGAAAAGCAAAAAGGTTTTTATAATTTACGAAATTTTATATTTTTTTATCATTTTAATATGCTTATATGTTGTAAACTTTGACTTTGAACCAACCGAATTCGTAGTTTAAAATGATTGCAAAGAAAAAAATAATATGAAAATTACAATTTACTTTTTGTTCAAAAAAAATTATTCATTTGCATTAAAAAATATGAAAATAAAATGACAATTTAGACAACAAAATTGTTCACCACTTGTTGGCGAATGGTTATGATTGTCAAAGTTACAGGGTGTCCCACGAAACATGACAATAGGAAGACGACTTGAAAGTCGTCTTTGGTATTTGAATTTATTTGTGACATTTAGTCTTCTATCTACTTTAACATGTATGATTCTTGAAACAATTATCACATAATTCTCCTAGCCCTGGCATTTCCAAAAAGTGGTCTGCGTTTTTTGTGCTTTCAATATTACCGGAGATATAAAGAGTTTGGTTCAGATTTCAATTTTGTTAAATAAAAGCAAAATTGTCGAAATCTGAACGAAATTCTTCATATCTCGGGCAATATTGAAAGCACAAAAAAGGCAGACCACATTTTGGAAATGGCAGGACAAGGGAAATTTTGTGATTATTATCTCTAGAAATTTACTTCTAAAATTAGGTTGACAAATAAACGCAGCAAATTATATCAAAAATCAAGACGACATTCAAGTCGTCCTGCATACTGTCATGTTTCGTGGGACACCCTGTACTAGAAAAAAAACTAAGATAATTTATACACTGAAACTGTATAAAAAATATAAAAAAAATGTTGAAAGGGATTTTTTTTATTATTATTATTACTCTCTTAGGAGCAGCTATATGTAACTTCACACTTCATGATTTTTATATTTTATCAAATGTTCTCCCTTTGTAATTAACCCCTGCTTCCCTTACTCTTATGCCACTTTGTCGCGTGTTTTTCAAGGACTTTTTCGGTTATACGTATGTTTTTTTATAATTTGATTACTATATTACATATAAATATATATATATATAATCCATATATATATATACATATATTGAAACTTAGTAATAAATAGAGTAGAAAGTTGTTGAGCAATTAAACTTGCAATGATATCGTTCACGCAGGAGTAATCACTCAAGTAGTTTTTTAGATTTTGCCTCTTCAACCTCTTGAACAAAAGAGATTTTGAATCTATGCCACAAACTCTTAGTTTGTAATCGCTACATATTCTTGCCAACACAATGTCGTAGACCTTAGATATTTCAAATTGTGCACATGAAAAAATGAAAGTTGAAACATCAAAGGTTAACAATATCAGATCTACAGGGGCGGANTTATTTTAGAATACAGAAGAAATAAATGATTTCAAATCCAACAGATTTCCTGCCAAAGCCCCTGAAAGAACCCCTGATAGAACTCCACAAAGAACCCCTGATAGAGCCCCGGAGAGGGCCCCCGAAAAAGCCCCAGCAATGGCCCCTGAGTCAATGTCTCAAAGAGAAAATGCAAATCGGAGAAATGGATATTTTGAAAGAAATAAGAACATGGTTAGTTTTATTCATTTGAAAAATTTAAAAATTTTACTCTACAGAATTCATTACCCCAAACCCTGTGTACTCAATGATACCAAGTGAATTATAAGGGTGAAATATTCGACAATGTTAACTGTACACATCACAGCAAACTAGGACAGGAGCTAGATAACTACGGGGTGTCCCACGAAACATGACATTTAATAAATAGTTATTTTTAGTTAAACAAATCTTTTGCCTAATTATATTTAACTTTGAAATCAATTTTAATATAACATGACTCCCATAAAATATTTTCATTGATCTTTGGTATCAAACAACTGAACAAATAATGGAAAAAGTCATTTTAAACACTTCACCAACTGTCATGTTTCGTGGGACACCCTGTATGTCCGCCTCCTAGTTATTTGGCTGTAGAACATCAAATTTAGCTTTAAAAATCGTTACTATTACATTAGTAACTATATTTGTAAGCATTCAAGTTCCCCGTTGAATTCTAAAAACACTTGGGGGATTCGAATTTTTGAAGAAGCCTCATGACGATCCTCAGTCGTCAAAATCCTTTGAACAACTCCTATATCTATAAAATAAAACAAGACATTCGTATATATATATGTTGCCTCTGTCAGATCAGGTTGCAAATATATAGATTAGACACTTTGAGTTGGGTAAATTAAAGGTTAGATTAACAATCTTTAAAGAACTGGATTTACCATGTTTATTTATCTAAATAAAATAAAGAAAGTCAGCATTTCACTTTTTTGACATATTTTTCCCTGTTACCGCCTCAATCTATATATACGCTATACTTGGCTGTCCGTTTGTATCCTATATTCGTCAAAACGGCTGAACCAATCGGGCCAAAATTTTAAATACAAGATGAACGCGAAGCGTCCTAAAAGTCTAGTATTCTAAATTATGTGTTTTCTTTGTTCAGGCTCTGAATTGAAACCTAATCCATCGCCATGGCCTCGTCATAAAGTAACAACGTATTCAGGTACATAGAGGACCAACACTACAATTCTTTATAAAGAGACTTTCCTTGTAATTTTAATGACCCTCCAGTTAAAGTACAGTGAAACCCTTAATAACGAATACATCGGAAGAATTTATCAAATGTCGTCTTGACAATTTTTCAATGAGTTTTATACTATATTTCGTAAATTTCAGTATTGAATACGTAAATAAATGAATAGCCATGAATATGCGGGAACAGTTTTAAAGAGTTCCATATAATCATTTAATTAAAAAACTAAATATCTGCAACATTTTACTATCAGAAAGTGAAGAATACGACATTTGATGAATTCTTTTTATGTATTCGTTATTAAGGGTTTCACTGTATTTAAAGCACCCTGTCTAAATAGGTTCCTTCAAAATGCTTTTTCTGATTAATTCTAATAATTTCATTATTTTTTCTGTGGCTAAAAAATCCACAGGTCAGTTTCTTAAAGAAAACCCGAAAGAAAATAACCAGCTTTTCACAGACAAATCCTTGACATCTCATTTATTCTTGATTAGAATCAGACGCGTCGTTCTAAAAATACAGTTTACCTTCAAATTTTGACTATCTAATTAATAAATATTAGCCAGCAATAATAAAATTAATTTTGAAATGAAAATATAATTCTAATTTTGCAGCTCCTGTGTCTGTAGCTACTGGATTAGGACCGGATAAGGGTAAAAAAAATTAATGAACAAAAAATAGATAGACATTATGATATTTCATATTTGCCAAAGCAAATTATGTTTTTTAGTGTGTGGAATTTTTGCTCTGACAGTAAATTTTAATTTAAATGTCAGATTTATTTCATGATTATTGTTTCAAGAATCATATTTCTAAAACTATGTTGAAAAATTAATGCCTAATTTAATAAAACTTGTTAAAATACAAAAGACCATTTTTAAATCGTCTCTAAAGTTTCATGTTTTTTGGGACACCCTGTATGTATGTACCGTACTACATGTATAAACTACTTTAGGCCCCGAGTACCCACGTCGGCACGGTACATCCTCTCCAGTACAACAGTCCAGCAAGTAAGATTTAAACTTCTAACTTGAAAAGTGATTCATTCTAAAAATGTCCTCCGAAGTTTCTGGAGCAGAAATGCGCAAGATTTTAAAATAAACTACCATTCAAAATAATTCATTTTTAGAGATATGCAATCTTGATGAAGCAAAGCTTTTAAGGGTACCTTTGTAAATCATACATGCCACTCTTAAACGGAGTGTTGGCCATTCTTTTTCATCTATTTACCAACATTGAAGGATATTGGCAGGATTTCACAAAATATGCAAATTTTTGTTTTATTTTTTACAGGTTTAATTTTTCTTATACTATGTAAAATATTGACTCTGGAGCATAGATTAATTATACTAACAGATAGGACATTAGATGTCGTCTTTTCAAGATTTATTTGTGTTTCGTTAACAATAGCCCTGAGGCAGAAGCCTAAAATAGTTACGCACAGTCGGCGTAGAACAAGACAGAGAGATAGCCATATAAACTACTAAATTACTAAACTAAAGATTTAACTAAAGATTTTTATTTTGATAAAACTATTAAAGGGAGTGACCGGCTATGTAAGGTAGTTGAACTGAGTATGCAGTGTCGTGGAAAACTTCTTTCGGATTCATTTGAGACATATTAAACTTTTTAAAGATCTGTAAATCCTGAGTTTACGCGCAAATTCGACGTTCAAAACTCCTACTTTGGGGGTGGATACGTTTTCAGAATTAGTTTTTTTTAATATTAAATAACGACGACATAAAATGTAAAAAATT
>NW_019396291.1:34629-97068 GCF_000591075.1 Eurytemora carolleeae | reverse complement strand
ATATATATGTTTGAAAGAAATGCTTTATTCTGTATAATTAGTCTATGTTTTGTTTTTGCTTGTATGCCCCATCATAACTCATGTACCCCATGAGCTATTTGCATCAAACTCTTTTAAACCACAAGAAGAAATCTTCTATTTTTGGTTTGAAAAATTAGATTAAATCTCCAGACAAAGCTGGGTTCCCATTCTAGTGTACAATAAATTTAAAATTATTAAATATTTTAAAATAATTATAAATCTTTTTTAAAAAATTTATTTTAGGATCGATATGATCCATTTTCTTTCCACGACACAGCAACAAAACCACCACTGCACAATATTTTCAGGTGAAATCAATCATTCTCAAATAGTCAAGATTCAGACATAGACCTCAATATCTAGTTGTCTAATCCCTATAGATTTGCAACCTGCAAAATAACGTTGTCTCTTTTTAAGACATCAGGTTGCAAAAATATATTGATTAGACAATTAATATTTAAGACAAGATGATAAGTTTCATTACTGAAATGTTATGAAAGAAAAGATTTTTTAGTTATTATTTATAAACAAACTGTTAATCGATTGGTCTACAGTGAGAAACAAAAAACTGTGGAATAGGAAAACGACATTACAACACCATTTATCAAGTGAAATGGGTCTGTTGCTGTCATAAATTTTGTCTATAAGTCGTCTTCATATTTCAAAGTTTTCTAGGTCTTACTGTATATGTTACATTAGTTTAAATAATAGTTACCATACTGATTTAAAAATATGTCAACGTTTATTAATGTAATAAAAAAATATATTTAGAAGTGAGTAATTTTACCTTGGGAGTTTACATTCGAACCTTGAATTGTAACATTTTTCTTTTCTTAAATTATCTTATTTAAAGGGACTGTAAGCGTAATTTTAAGTGACGCTCTAATTAAAGAGGTACATTTCCGATTCACGACGGTACCCTTGAAACCTTTATCTGAACAATAATGTTGAGGATATTGTCGTTTTTCTAGAAATAAAAGTTCTTAATTCCAAAGAGAAACCACAATTTAAAATATATAATCAGTTTTCAAAATTGTAAATCATTTATATACTTGATCAGGTAAAGCTTTTAAGGGTTCTGTTGTGAATCGGGCATTGCCATCTTTGCCTGGAGGGTCACTTGAAATTACGCTAACTGTCTCTTTAAACAATAATAATTTTAGATCTACTGAGCGTAGTTACACTGTCCAACAATTTCAACCGCTGAGTGTGATTGATTCTAGACATTCAGTACAGGTTGGACATTTATTTTCAATACACAATACTTTATATTCAGTGCAGGTTGGACATTTATTTTCAATACTTTATATTAAGTACAGTTTGGGCATTTATTTTCAATACTTTATATTAAGTACAGGTTGGGCATTTATTTTCAATACTTTATATTCAGTACACTGAGTACAGGTTGGGCATTTATTTTCAATACTTTATATTCAGTACACTGAGTACAGGTTGGGCATTTATTTCAATACTTTAAATTCAGTACAGGTTGTCCAATAAACATGATAACTAAGAGACAACTTGAAAATCGTCTTATTTATTAAATAAATTTGAATTTGAAAGGTATAAAAAAGGTAGATCACATTTAGCAAAGCTCGAGACAAATGGGGTTTAAGTGGTTTTGGTTTTAAGTGGAATAACATGGGAAAAAATAACTCGTGGCGCTATGAAAGTTGTCACTTGATCCATGCATGTTTATTAATGAATGGAACTCTCTAAATTGTAATACGCACTTTGCATCTTCATATTTAATTATTCAATCAAATGTGAATAGGATGTTTTCAAAAATAAACTTTTTAAAAAAAATTTAATTTTTTGTTGCAATTTAACCCTTAAATAATTGTACAATACAACATAATCATAAATGGTTAGATTTAAAGTGTCCTGATTATTTATACATTGATAAGCAGAAACTTTTTTTTACCGTGTTTATTTTTAAATATTTCTAATATATCAAATGACTTAATGATGTTTACTGTTAAGGAACACTTACCAAAGTACAAACCGGTAAAATCTACCAAATCTCCAATTATTGTCAACTTCAACGAAATCAGAGGTATCTTGTTAAACTTTAATAAATTGCAAATCTTATGTGCTTTAATTCACAACTGTTCTTTTTGAAAAGAGCTGTTAAAAAAGAACAAAAATTTGTAAAATTCCTCATTAAAAACCAAATAGATTTGCTTTTCTCATTCTTGTGGGTAGATCCAACATAAGAGGAGCTACGAGCGAGGTCACAAAGTCTTACCAGTAATGTCGCATAAATATGACCTTCCCCTCATTTTTTATCTATCTCTATAAAATAAAACAAGCCATTCATATATATGTGTTGCCCACGGCCACAGCCAGCCAAACGGCTGGACCTAATGGGATGGATTTTTTTGTGTGGACACTAATGAGTGGCCGGGGTGTTATGTGCTTAAAAACGATTTTTTAATCCAAATTTTTGTTTTTTCTTTCAAAAATTAAAAAACAAATCAACGGGCAACGCCGGGCCTTTCAGCTAGTTCTTTTAGTCCCTAATAGCTTTAACCATAAAAACAATAATGACGAAACTATCTAGGTAAACATGACTTTGAAATTGGAACAGATCTTAGGGTTAAAAACAGAGACAGGTAACCCAAACCAAAACATTATAAGTTTCGCAAAGTTTTCATTTAAGAATTGTTTGCGGCATTTTCGCTGAAGCCCTTTGGTCGTCTTTGCATTGCATTTAAAACGTATTAATCAATATTCAGGACATTTGGAGAGGAGAGAAATAAAGAAAGACACAGTTTCTTCAATGCTGACACTCAGGAAATGAAGTTCACAACTTGGCAGGAAGAGCCTATCACTGAATCGTATTATGGGAACAAAAAACAAGAGATTAGCCATGGGGCAGGTATTCATTTTGCCATTTAAAGTGGCATAGGAGTGCAAATTCTGATATATTTGAATAGCCGTAGTTTTCAACTCGTTGTGTAAAAAGATGAAATGTTTTCCAGCGAACTTTTTCAAGCCAGCTTATTTTGGACAAAATTGCATTACTCTAATTTCGATGGTAATGGAGACCCACGGAGGATTTTTTATTCGATGCAAAAATTCCTTATTATTATGTAACCTTAGGTCGGAACTTTTAAGTGGTGCTTTTTACTATATCCAACAAGGGCACTTGCAGATTTTAGGATACATGCTTGATTCCTTAATCTTAGTTATTTTTGCTGAGTATGACAAACATGGGATAACGAATAGAAATTAAACTGCACAAGTGGTGATCAATGCTTGATTCTAACTTCCCATGTTGTTTTCTGTTTTTAAAGAAAACTTGTCCATAAAATAGTAAATCATTTAATTTACTACTTTGCCGCAAACTCTGATTTTCTAATCCCTACATCTTTGAACCTTAGATATTTCTAACTATGAATTCCCTTAAATTATTTATCCTAAGGTTGAAATGTCATAGACCTACACCACAAGGTTGCGAAGATAGAGGGTTTAGAAAATTTAGTTTGTGGCAAAAGCTCAATTTCTTTATGTCATAGCAATTATTTAATAAAATAATGTTAAAATTATTTCAGGATACAAAGGAGCCATCAATCCAATATTCGTCTCACTGGATCAGGAAATCTTTCATTCATAAAAATAATTTAAAAATAAAATAAGAAGTTCAAATTCAACTGACATCACTGCTACGACTTTGTGCCTTTGTTGCTCCACTAGCTCTGACGGAACGTAAGTACAGGGTGTCCCAATAAACATGCGAATTCAGTGACGAATTCGATATCATCTTTTTAAATAATTCTTTGATTTAGTATAGTGATACCTACTGAGAAAGCTGTACTCTGTAAGATTTTCGTCTGCTATGTTTACATTTTGTTTGTTTATGTTTTCCCTGCATACGATTGTACTTAGTAAAACAAAAAAAATTGCAGTATACAAACAGAGTAAACTTCTTCACTGTTCATCTTGTGAAGACATTATAGACCCATCTTTACAGTCTTTTACCCTTTTCATAAAACAAACTCTAGCAGACATAATAATATTATGGCTTTTGAAATTAGGTATTACAATGCTAATTCATATAACAAAGACGATATCCAATTCGTCACTGAATTCCCATGTTTTTTGGGACACCCTGTATGAAAAATGAATATTCATTCGGTTAAATATTAGCAATTCAAACTTCTCAGAAGCTCTTTAATAAGAGGAGTTATTATGAAAAAACGTTTAAGATTTTAAAATTAACGTGATAGTTTACTTTAGTTAGACGTGACTTTAGATATATAAATATCAAGGCAAAAAGGTACGAATTATATTGAGATTTTTGAACGGAATTGAATTAAAAAATCTGAATTTTTAATCTTTTTTCTTCCCCCTCTTCAATTGTAAGATTTGCTCCAGGCTGAGAACCGAGAGATTCTTTCCCAGGTTCCAACCCAGCCTCCTAGACTCTACTTTCCGGTCAAACACGCAAACAAGGAACCAAGCTTTATTTAATTTTACTACAATAAAGAAATTTTCACAAAATATAGTTTTCTAATTCCTTAATTTTTGAAACTTGAAAGTGTAGACTTTTGATATCTAAAATGTGTTCTAACGGAATTGGCAGTTTGAAGTATTTAAGGTATTTGACATGAGTTGCAGAGATATAGGGATTAGAAAAGCCGAGTTTGTGGAAAAAAAATCCTTAGAGACACAGTTCATTGTGTTCGTATAAATTATAAATGGAGCATTTACAAGTAGTTACTTGGAACTAAAATTAATAAATTTTAGCTACGGCGCTTAATACCTACAGCAGGTTCAAATTTGAACAACCAATTCAAAGTTAAAGACTAAGAAAGGCTATGAATCGGTGTTGTTCAAATTTGAGCCTGCAAAATCCCGTTCAAATCTATCAAATATTCGGTTCTTTGGATTTGATGAAAAGCAAAAAGCTAAACTGTAAATCGGTCGCAGTAATTTTGTTGTTTTAATCAAATGTTTCATTTTTTTTGGGTCATTTTAGAAATACAAATCTGATACAAATAAAATCCTATTGCGCATGGATTCATGACTCATTTCGAATTAGAATTTTTTTTCGAAAACTTTTTTCTAATCCTATATTTGCAAACACCTAAGTATTCCAATATAAAATAATCAAACCCAGAAAAGTACTTTTCATGTTAGTTTTGAATAAGCTTTGTTAAAGGTATTTGTTGGTTCAGAATCTAAACCTTCTTCAACTAATCAATATAAACAGTATCAAACCACCACACCATCAAGGGTAAAACATTAATCAAATTTTAAAATTGTTAAACAAAACGAGATTTATTATTTTTTTAGGGACTTGTGCCAAAACGATATACGTAATCTAAACCTTTGTCTGATCAAGGATGAATTAGATATCCGTAATCTAAACCTTTGTCTGATCAAGGATGAATTAGATATCCGTAATCTAAACCTCTGTCTGATCAAGGATGAATTAGATATCCGTAATCTTAACCTTTGTCTGATCATGGATGAATTAGATATCCGTAATCTAAACCTTTGTCTGATCATGGATGCATTAGATACCCTTATATTTCTAACTGAAACTTCATTATTTTTTATTTTGATTTCGCTTAAAAATGTGATTTGAGGATTTAGGAAGCAAGGAGAAAGAAGAAATTGCCAAAATTTAACGTTATCTTTCTCATTATTGATCATATAAAGGTTAAAAGGGTACCCTAGTGAATCGGGCCTGCTCTTGGCTTTGTAAACAGAAAAATGTATTTAATCTTAAAAACAAGACATTTATACAAACTAAACTTTTGCAGATCTTTTATAAAAGAGACTTCTCAAACATAACTTTCAAATATCTTTCAATTATTCAGTTTTAAAAATTATAAACATGGATTTATAATTTATACTTGATCAGACGAAGTAAAAAAGGATACCGTTGTGAATCGGTCATGGCCATCTTTAAATGATGGGTCACTTGAAATTACGCTTACAGTCCTTTAATCTATAGGAGCAGCATGAGTATTGGGATAGTCAAACAACTCTATCAACCAAACCTACTCAGAGACCTTGGAAACAATATGGACAGGTACTATTACCAACGACTCATTTCTTGCTTATTAGAAACAATGGAGGAATGTACAGAAATGAACACTTTACCAGTTAGAAAAACAACGGTAACCATTTATATTTGTTAGATTTTAAGGTTTCGGGCAGTGATAACAATTTGCATGTAAGAGTTGGGTTTATTTTAAAATTGTTGTATATTCAGATTGTTGAGGAATTACTAAATGATGAGCAAAGGAGAAACAAAGATTTTTACTCTGGACGGAACAAATTTGTGGGAGACCCACAATATATTTCTACAAGGTAAGAACCCTGTAAACAAACAAAAAAACTATTTTTGGTATTTAAAAGGAAACAGAGACAAAGTACCTTAATTTCTTAAAATTAAGATCAAAATAAGATCAATTTTACCGCTCAAAGATGTACACGAGGCCCAGAATATAAGTTTAAGCATACATTTCACACTAGTTCATAAGTTGCATGATCCAAACTAGTTCAAGGATTCCTGTCTAATCTATTCCGTACCAGCCCGTCTAATGTACCTAGTAACTGTTTGACCCAACCCGTGTTATGCAACAGAATTAGGCGGACTGTACTTTAGTGATAATTTCGGTTCGAATTTTTTACTCAAATGTCTAATCCCTATATCATTGCAACCTAATGGTATAAACTTTTAATATTTATATTACCAGATGTAACCGAATTGAGATTTTATTATATAGAATGCTTGCAACTTTGGGTTGCAAAGATTTAGAGTTTGTTGAAAAAATTGGTGTTTCTGGTATAAACCATTCAAGCAGATCGTTTCGAACACTCTGACCCTCAGGGAAAACTTTTAAAGCCACATTTTTGTGTCGCAACGCCCAATACTTGTTGTAATATGAAAAAACTATTTTCAGACCTCTTGTTGTGGGGCCCAGTATTCCGGGAAATTCAAATGTACCAGATCCAAATTTCGGAGGCTCCTCGGGACAGAAAAACACCGGAGGCGGGTTTGTTAGATTCGGAGGCGATCCCAACTCACACCCGGCTAAAAGGGTTAACAAGGTAGATAATAGCATCTTCCTATAAATATATATATATATATATATATATATATTTATGTATAGTATATATAAAGTTGTAATCTCTGTTGATATGTCTGTGGCTAAAATCGTCATTTATAAAAAGTGGCGTGTATTTAATTTAGAAGATGGGCGCGAAGCGCCCTCTAAGGCTAGTACTCAATAATTTGACAGAGAAAGAAACACATTTTTAGTTGCAAATAACCAACACATTAAAAATACTTCCGTGCAGTCGTCTCTGAAGACTCGTCTTTTGTGAGTAACCCTGTATTACAGATGTTAAACACAAAACCTAATGGTAATCTAAAAAAGATTTATAATCTTTTTCATTGATTATCGAGGTATCAGAAATAAATCTATCTCATCACGGGAAAGGCTCTCTAGATAAAAGTCTGTTTAGTCAAATTTTAAAAAAAAGTCCATAAAAAACATTAAAAAAATATAATTATAAGGACTTTTTTCTGAAAAAATGTCGATTTTCTGTTTTCAGATCATAACTTTTTTCCTGTGAAAAAATACAACTTAGACTTTCCCCCGAGACTTTAATGTATGTAATGGTACTGTTATTGAAAATAAATTTGAAAGCGATCATGAAATAAGATAATTTAACTTAAAATCTGAGAAAAATATTTCGCTCTACACGATTCTGTGACTTTCAGAGTGTCAGAAAACTATATTTCACTCCGCCTAATTCTGTTGCGCTGAGTACGGTAAAGACGAAAGTCCTTGTACCGTTCGGATCATGCAGCTTTTAAACTTGTGTGAGAAAATAGAACTAACTTCTAACAAAACTACTAATTATCAGCTGTATTTCAGCAAAAATTAGTGATGTTTTTTTGTATTTTTCACATTTCTGAAAAGAATAGCACAAATAAGAAGCATAAAGTAATACTACTAAGCTTAAGAGTAAAAAATTGATTATTATATCTTGTAAACACAGAAGAAAAAAACTTTTTTACTTAAATACATAATGTATATTACTATAATAGTAGTAAAATATACGCCAAACTAGATTTAGATGGTTTACATTTTAAACTAAAAGTTTACACCATAGGAAAATATAAAACGACTGTAACATTGTTTAACAAGATCAAGCAAAAATTTCATGAAAAATGTTACTCTACATAAAAAGACCCCGTCATAAGGACATAATTGATTGTCACCAGTGCTTAGGATCCAGATTCGTTGGATCCACATATTTTGATCTCCTGGATCTGGATTCGTAACATTTTTGCTATCAAAACACAAATCTCAATTGCTAAATAATAAGAGATTATTAAAAACTTAATGATCTCTAAGAATTGTAATTTTTTTTAAATTTAATTAAAAAGTAAATCTTGAAGAAATGTCCAGAACCTGGCCCTTAAAACTAAATAGATCCTAAGCTGTTACCCTAACATAATCAAATTCAATAAAAAAAATTCAATAATAAAAAGAAAATACACAAGAAGATATAAAAAGTAAATATGGGGATTTTAAAAATGTTAATAAATATGTTTTCCAATATTTTCTCATAATAAATAAACAAATAACTGTCAAGCATCAAATAATTCATACTAAAAATGTCTCAAAACAAATGTGTTTATAAAAGAAGACGAAATCTTCAATGTACGATTTCGGGTCAGACTCACTATCTTATACTCTAATCTTATACTAATCTTATACTCGAATTTTTCTATTCACATATCTTTGCGGTCCGATTGTAGTTGGACCAATTCAGGGATTAGAGATTAGGGATAAGAGTTTGTAGCAAGTAATCAGTTTCTTTGACGCGTTGTAAAATTGAGCGTACTGCATTGTTTTTATGATTTTGTGAATTCTAAGGCAAAAAATCCTTTAAATGTTTGTTAACTGTTATGAAATAGTGCAGTAGCCCTTGCTATCAGGAATAGCAACAGGATGATTCACCTAAACAAAATCGTTTTTAAAATATTATTAAAATATCACAGGTATCTATATATATATATAAATTAATCAATTTATATTTATTTATATAAATTGATTTGCTATCCAAGATATGGTTGGACTGATGAACTTCCCCCACAACTACAAAAAAACTATCTGGACTTGGGTAAGAGATACCAACGTTTAAATCCAATTAAACACATTTTAATTTTTATCTTACATTTCGGTTAAAGAAAATTAAGGTCTTTAATTGACGAATATTACATTTCTTTAAAAATTGTTAAAGGGTCATATCAGATTCACAACGTTACCCTTGAAACCCTTACCCAAGCATGGTTGACGAAGATATCCTTATTCTAATTGCTGAAAATTGTGTTCTGGAAGAAGGTCACCGTGTGTAAATCGGACATGCCACTTTAGAACTGGAGGATTAAATGGTTTTATGTTTGCAGCCCTTTCAAAGGAAGAAACATGATTTCCAGCATGCTTAGAATCTATTTTATTGTGATGTGGATCCCGGATCCGCCCTGAAAAAATCAAATGGATCCGGAGTCTGGATCCAATAGGTTATGGAGGCACATTTCTTTAAGATTTACTGATCTTTGTTACCAAGGAAGAGGTTTCAAATTATTCTTTCTTTTTTCGCTTGTTTTTATGCTAAACTTGATAAATCGCTCAGAGATATGTGGAAAATTTAAAAAATCTTTCTTTTTTTCAACGGTTCGGATTTAAGTTTTGGGGTTTAAGCAAAAATGTTACGGATTCAACGGATCCGGATCCTAACTATTATATTTCAGGGTTGCCTGCTGAAACTGATGTTCGTAATTGGACCTCGTTAGACCTGGCTAAACCTGTTTGGGAAGAGGAACCGAGGCCAGACAGCTTCGAAGAAGGGTTTGTCGAACAGGTAATTATTTACGGATAAATCGGCTGCACTGAAAACCTGACTCCCGCTCTCACGTTACTCCTTTTAAACTACGACTAGAAACAAGCGCGTTGCAAATATAAAATGTATATGTCTAGGGCTACAAAAATAATAAGAGATAAATCCAAAGACCAAGGGCGTTGCGACACTTAAAATTTGAGGCTGTTCTAAAATTTGATGAAATATTTTCGGGTTTTTTCAATATATTCAAGGTTTTCTGTATTTCAGAGGGCTCCACAAAAGGCTTGTCTTATGCAGTTTAAAATTGTATTTTCCATCCTTGTGCTTTTTATAAAATACTAGCTGAAGGGCCGTGGAAAAAAATATTTGAAAAAAAAATTAAATTTTAAAAACAACAATTTTTAGCCTATAACACCTCACGGCCACCCATGAGTGTCCACAAAAATTTCAGCCCAATTGGTCCAGCCGTTTGGCCGGCTATACGCAACATATATATATATACGAATGTCTTGTTTTATTATATAGATTTAAAATGTTGACAGAATATGTTAAGTAAAATCAACCGTTCGTTAACGGACCGTGGACGTGATGTTTATGTTTAGAATACAGTGATAACTATGGACAACTCTGAAATAGGAGACGACTGTATAACAATACTTAATGATGTTGGTACAATGCAAATAGTTTTACTAGGCATTTCTGAAGTTGTAGTGTACACCTATAGTTCTGCAACTCTATTTACTGACAAAAAGTACCGGTTAACGTTTTTTCTAACTTTTTTCGTCAAATTTAATAAAAGTTAACTCTTAGAAAATACAATTTTGAATCGATAAGCATCTTCAGATTATTGTATAAATATTTAAAAACCAAGAAAAACATTAAATAGTAACGGGCGAAGGAAAATGTTTACATATAAATAACAGAAATTTCGTTAAGTTTTAATAATTGCACAAGTATTGATTCAAGGTTAAGTTTGAAGATCTCAGTATTGAAGAGAAAGAAACTTTTGGGACATGGGAGCAGTCCCTTGATCTGGTTCCTGCACTTACAAGGTAAAGTGGTCGACGTTTTTAACAATATAAAGATGACGACTTTTTAAAATAATAATGTTTTTATCTCTGACAAATGTTTTCATGTTGCAAGTTTACATATTAACAAATTGAAGCTAGTAGTCAACATCTTCTCTTTGTTTACTTGTTTACGTGTCTCTGTTGTTTAAAAGCTTTGTAGAAATCAAAATTTTAATCAAAATTCGTCTTCATTGTATTGGTAGATACGACGACGACTCCATACAAATCATACTACAAGTCTATATCCTATACCCTAGCTTTAAAACCCAGCTTCGCCTGAAAGCTTATATATGTGTCTACACAAAAGTCAACCTACTCAACTCAGTTATACTCAACTAAATCTTGGTTCGACTTCAAAACTATTTTGTGGCTCCACCGCCTGAAGACATTTTGGGCTTCAAGTTCCAGTGATGACAATCAAAATTCACAAACCGCATATAGTATTCTCAGAAGCATACACAGGGGGGGGGATATTGGGGTACAGCCCTCCTGGCTGGATCAGTAAAGTCTATGGTTTCCATTAGGTTTTAAGCCCCCCCCCNCCCCCCCCAAGGGATACTTAATCCCCACCCGGAACAAATTTAAGCCCCTTTTTAAAAATTCCTGAGGCCGCCCCTGAATATTGTTTTCATTGCAGATCCACAGACCCACATGTAAAGCAATGGACACTGTTAGCACAAAGCCAACTTTCTCCAAACCAGGAGAATAAAACTGATTCTTCTGGGAACAGGTAGCTAGTGGTTGCTTTCTCCAAACCAGGAGAATAAAACTGATTCTTCTGGAAACAGGTAGCTAGTGGTTGCTTTCTCCAAACCAGGAGAATAAAACTGATTCTTCTGGGAACAGGTAGCTGCTGGTTGCTTTCTCCAAACCAGACGAATAAAACTGATTCTTCTGGAAACAGGTAGCTAGTGGTTGCTTTCTCCAAACCAGGAGAATAAAACTGATTCTTCTGGAAACAGGTAGCTGCTGGTTGCTTTCTCCAAACCAGAAGAATAAAACTGATTCTTCTGGAAACAGGTAGCTAGTGGTTGCTTTCTCCAAACCAGGAGAATAAAACTGATTCTTCTGGAAACAGGTAGCTAGTGGTTGCTAATAATTTTTAAAAACGACCCTTAAAAACTTTTGATTAACGAAATACTAAACGACGATGTTCGTTTTACTGAAAAAAACAACCGTTTATAAATAAAAAAAAACTAAGTAAATGAGTTTTATAAGATTTTTTTTTCATATTTTTTTCATAGTTTATAGTTACACATTGTTTTTATACAGAGTAAATTGACCTTATTGTTTTCTGATTAATTTAGTTACAAGTATAGTTTATAATAAAGGGTCGCCGTCAACGATCTTTAACGAAGGGCACTTGTTAACGAAACCTTCGTCAACGGCACGATGAAATAAAAAAGAAAAAATTACTATTCAGTTTTGAAATTAAAAAAAACGATCGTTTCGTTTTTCAGAAAAGTAAAAACGATCCATTCCTAGAAAAAGAATGGAGATTTTAAAATCATATTTTTCAGAGTTGAATCTGCTGGTGTGGGGTTAGAAGTAGATAGTCAAAAGAAGACAAATTCTTAATATTTTTACACAATTATGTTATGTTATGTTACGTTATTTAGTTACAATTATAGAATAGATTATTTCATTAGAATTTTGTTTTTAGAAATCGAGTATTTACCCCAAATAGTACTTAAGCACTTTGAAAATAAATATTGTTTGCTTTCTATAAAGAAATTGAGCCTTGCCTCAAATTCTATTTTCCCCCTTCTAACCCCTATATCTTTGTAACCCAATGGCGTAGACCCTGTACACTTCAAACTATGAACTCTGTTAGAATAATTAATCTGAGATTTAAATGGCAACGGTTTACATCATCAGTTACCAAAGATATATAGATTGAAAAATTTTAGTTTGTGGCTAAAACCCCATTCATTTCTATAGCTTTACAACCCAATGTCACAGACCTTAGATATTTAAAAATATGTATGAATTCTGTTAGATCAAATCATCTATTAGTTCAAAATATAAAAGGTTTCACCCCATCTGCAGGTTGCAAAGATATGGGAATTGGAATTTTTAGTTAGTGGCTCAATTTCTTTAGGAAAATAATATATTAAATTAAAGTTTTTTTTATGGTTGTATAGACCGCCAGGTTATTACGATTTAGATATTTATATATATATATATTTATGTATAGTATATATAAAGTTGTAATCTCTGTTGATATGTCTGTGGCTAAAATCGTCATTTATAAAAAGTGGCGTGTAAACTCGAACAAAAAAGTAAAGATTTGATTTTAGGATGATTTTTTGGATGACATTCAAAACAACAGGATATCTCTACAACCTCCTCCTGATATGCTCACATCATACTCAGACAGGTTTAGTTTTTTTCATCGTTTTTCTTCCTACTTAATCGATTTTTTTTAAATATAAGTGATTTTGTATCGTTTTTTGGAAGCAATCCAACTTTTGCTACCAAATAAGCGATTTTTTGGTCAAAGTTCTTTTTAAAAAAGAAAGGTTTTGAAAAGCAAAGAAATATTACACTAAAGAATTTACTGAAGTAAACGTTGCCTGTGGTAAAAACGAACGTTAACGATTCAGAAAAATACATTGAAAGAAAAACACGTTGTCTGTTTGTTAGCTCCCATCAAACAGCCAAACCAGTCAAGTCTAGTTTTCATAATTTTGAAAGTTTTCTTATAAAAGCCATTTTTAAACGTTATATTGTTTTCAATGATTGCAAAAAGAAAAGGTTTGTTTTTAAAATGAATTAAATAAGAAATAGGAGACTTACAGAGTGCTTGAACCGCCTCACGACGAATTAAAGTTTATTTCACCTAAGTTTGATTTCTTAAATTGCTTTTAGTTTTAACTCCTCTTAATAAAAAGCTATTGAGAAGACAAAAATTTTTTAAACTAACTTGTACCCAGATAAAGGAATCGAGTTTTGCCACAAAATTTCAGAAAAAATTATCAAAAACAGAAAAATATATAACAAAAAATCCGGAAAAATTGTTAGTGGAAATCTGCAGTAAATGTTATCAAATTATACAACCTTAGAACTTTTATGACTTTAAAATTGCAAATAATTGGCTTAAATCTTTTGTAACTTATATCTCATTAAATTTTGATGAATTTTAATGAAAATTTGGAGAAAAAATAGGATAAACATTTTTCCAACAATCTAAAAAAAAATTTTCCCTAAAAAATGGTTTCGCGAATTTTTTAAAACTTTTAAAAAATATTTTGGAATTTTTATCACATTTTATTGTTTGTATGCCTAAAATCTGAACAAAACAAAGATTTTGAAAATTTTGTCCAAAACATCGATAATCCAGTATTTCATATATACTGTGAAATTGAGTCTTCTGATCCAGAAACAAAAACATTGTTGCCAATTTGTGTTAGACTTGGAAGCAAAAAAATTTAGGGCTGTGCACTGCTGCTACTTAGCATGTAGATTATGTAGGGGGAGTGGTGCTAACCCTCTTTTGACTTTATACAGATAGATTTTTATTAAAAAGTATTTCACGTGTACTATATGGGGAGGGGGGATATTTAAAATGTCTAGCTCGGAAATTTATTAAGTACATAAGAAAAAAGTGGAATTAAAAAATTACAATAACAAAATTGTTTTTCGCTGAAAATAAGCGATTTTTTAGGTGAATTTAAGCGACTTTTTTGTTAAATATAAACAATTATTTTTGCTGAAAATAAGCGAGTTTTTTGTTGAATACAAGAGATTTTTTGGTTGAATGAAAACGATGTTTTAGTGAAAATAAGCGATTTTTGTCGCCTAATCGGGTGCCATCCAACTTTTTCACCCGATTTAGGCGATTTTTTAATCATGATTTTATTATTTTAGTTTTGTAAAGAAATGTGTAGGACACATATAGTGAGCCAGGGATATTGGTTAACCACAATGGTTGAGACTATTACGACGACCTTAAACATTAGTTTTCTGTCTAGCATACAGTTTTGAAATAACATCTATATATAAATTTGGCTTGTCTGTTTGTTTGTATCCAATAAACGTCAAAACGGCTGAACCGATCGGGCCCAAATTTTTTGTGGGACATCTAGGGACCCCAGGGAAGGTTTATGAATGATCAAAATTTCAAATATTTGTCTCCATCAAAATTCGATCTTCATTAAATTTTTGAAAATTTTGAAAATCCACGAAATTTTTTGTGAAAATCCGCGAATTATTTTTGTTTTGTTTTACGATGTACACAAAGAGAACATGTTCACAATTAATTTAGAAGATGGGCGCGAAGCGCCCTCTAAGGCTAGTACTCAATAATTTGACAGAGAAAGAAACACATTTTTAGTTGCAAATAACCAACACAATAAAAATACTTCCGTGCAGTCGTCTCTGAAGACTCGTCTTTTGTGAGTAACCCTGTATTACAGATGTTAAACACAAAACCTAATGGTAATCTAAAAAAGATTTATAATCTTTTTCATTGATTATCGAGGTATCAGAAATAAATCTATCTCATCACGGGAAAGGCTCTCTAGATAAAAGTCTGTTTAGTCAAATTTTAAAAAAAAGTCCATAAAAAACATTAAAAAAATATAATTATAAGGACTTTTTTCTGAAAAAATGTCGATTTTCTGTTTTCAGATCATAACTTTTTTCCTGTGAAAAAATACAACTTAGACTTTCCCCCGAGACTTTAATGTATGTAATGGTACTGTTATTGAAAATAAATTTGAAAGCGATCATGAAATAAGATAATTTAACTTAAAATCTGAGAAAAATATTTCGCTCTACACGATTCTGTGACTTTCAGAGTGTCAGAAAACTATATTTCACTCCGCCTAATTCTGTTGCGCTGAGTACGGTAAAGACGAAAGTCCTTGTACCGTTCGGATCATGCAGCTTTTAAACTTGTGTGAGAAAATAGAACTAACTTCTAACAAAACTACTAATTATCAGCTGTATTTCAGCAAAAATTAGTGATGTTTTTTTGTATTTTTCACATTTCTGAAAAGAATAGCACAAATAAGAAGCATAAAGTAATACTACTAAGCTTAAGAGTAAAAAATTGATTATTATATCTTGTAAACACAGAAGAAAAAAACTTTTTTACTTAAATACATAATGTATATTACTATAATAGTAGTAAAATATACGCCAAACTAGATTTAGATGGTTTACATTTTAAACTAAAAGTTTACACCATAGGAAAATATAAAACGACTGTAACATTGTTTAACAAGATCAAGCAAAAATTTCATGAAAAATGTTACTCTACATAAAAAGACCCCGTCATAAGGACATAATTGATTGTCACCAGTGCTTAGGATCCAGATTCGTTGGATCCACATATTTTGATCTCCTGGATCTGGATTCGTAACATTTTTGCTATCAAAACACAAATCTCAATTGCTAAATAATAAGAGATTATTAAAAACTTAATGATCTCTAAGAATTGTAATTTTTTTTAAATTTAATTAAAAAGTAAATCTTGAAGAAATGTCCAGAACCTGGCCCTTAAAACTAAATAGATCCTAAGCTGTTACCCTAACATAATCAAATTCAATAAAAAAAATTCAATAATAAAAAGAAAATACACAAGAAGATATAAAAAGTAAATATGGGGATTTTAAAAATGTTAATAAATATGTTTTCCAATATTTTCTCATAATAAATAAACAAATAACTGTCAAGCATCAAATAATTCATACTAAAAATGTCTCAAAACAAATGTGTTTATAAAAGAAGACGAAATCTTCAATGTACGATTTCGGGTCAGACTCACTATCTTATACTCTAATCTTATACTAATCTTATACTCGAATTTTTCTATTCACATATCTTTGCGGTCCGATTGTAGTTGGACCAATTCAGGGATTAGAGATTAGGGATAAGAGTTTGTAGCAAGTAATCAGTTTCTTTGACGCGTTGTAAAATTGAGCGTACTGCATTGTTTTTATGATTTTGTGAATTCTAAGGCAAAAAATCCTTTAAATGTTTGTTAACTGTTATGAAATAGTGCAGTAGCCCTTGCTATCAGGAATAGCAACAGGATGATTCACCTAAACAAAATCGTTTTTAAAATATTATTAAAATATCACAGGTATCTATATATATATATAAAGTTATAATCTTTGTTTGTTTGTCCGATCATAACTCAGGATCCCCTGGACCGATTTGCCTCAAATCTTGATTGGGGAACTCGGGAGACCCACAGAAATGTTCTTAGATTGGTTTTGAGATTCTAAGCTAAGTAGGGAAAGCTAGCTAAAATCCTAATTTATGACAAGGAGTGGGTAAACGGTGCAACTAAATATTACTCCCCTGGGCCACACTGGGTGCTTAATAGATAATAAATAGAAATACTTAAAGGGACTGTGGGCGTAATTTTAAGTGGCCCACCTTATTAAGAGTGGTATTTCCGATTCACACCATACCATAGTTTTGCTAATTTGAAATTCTGGTAATTTCCTTAATTTTCGCTTACACATTAAACAATTGAAGATAATCATTGTTCATAAGAGAAAAACAAGATTTCTACATAATATAGTTAAGAAGACTAGAAGTTTGAAGGGTAGCACTGTAAATCGGACTTGCCACTCTGTAATTAGAAGTTCACTTTAACTGTCAACTTTCCAATCATATACGTTTAATGGAAAACTCTTTAACAGAAATTTAGTAACATGATTACTCACAGAAGATTAGGCTTAAAAAGACGTCTGTACGATTATTACTTACTTTATTAATTCTAGGATTCATCAAGAGATAAAATTGTTCTTTAATAAATCTTTTTTTAGAATTTAGATAGTGGTGTATAAAAAGTCCCATTTTTTGTGGGTTAAACTGTATTAAAACTTTTTTCCTTTTTCTTTCTTATGAAATTTCTATTATCTACAAAATTCATTCACGATAAAATTTCATATATCAGGGCTTTCATGACAGTCTCCGGCCTTTCAGTCCTCGGCATATTTAAGATATATTTTCTTTACTTTGTAAATTCGAATTGTTGAAATATTTTCCATTGAGATTTATAATAAAGGGACTGTAAGTGTAATTTCAATTGACCCTCCATGGTAAGGATGGAAATGTCCGATTTACAACGGTACCCTTAAAAAAGCTTTGCCTGATCCAGCATGAATTAGATATCAATGTTTTTGTTTCTCTGCGTAAGTGACTTGCACATTTCTTGCGTATAAGAAGCAAGGGAGAAACTCACAAAAATGAAGATTTACCGAGTCAAAAATATCTTATACATTTTTGAGTATGGTTTTAGAGTACCGTTGTAAATCGGGCATTGGAGGGTCAATTGAAGTAACGCTTACATTCTCTTTGATACAAAATTAATCTGTAAAAAAGCCCAGAAAATCTAAATCTCTCTTTTAAACCAAGATCCATCGTTGATTAGAATGGTGATGAAAAATTAAAAATAAAATTTTTTCTTGCCTGTGTTTCATTTTGTTTTTTAACAAGATGTTCAACATTGGTTGGTCGGGTTGAGGGAGTTAAAGGTACAATTCGTCCACTCAGATAGGAGCTCATCGCGTCCTAAATGCATAATGCGGCTGAATTTTTTAAAATCATAATTTCAATGCACTAAATTTATCATATAAAACGTAATAATTGCCGGAAGACTCAAATGTGGCACGGAAGACCGAACGGTCAAGGCTTAAGGCTGCCGGAAGACAAAAAAGCTGATCTGTGACATGGAAGGGGAAAATGGTGTGGCTTATGGCCGCCATCCTTCCCCGCTCTCGTAACAAATAAAATGAGAAATGAGTTCTGTCTTTGTTCTTCATTTAATTGAAACCTTTTAATTGGCGCACAAATTTTTCAATTTTTACCTGGTTTTATTGATACAGGGTTACCTACAAAGGATGAGACTATGAAGACAACTTGAAACTCTTCAAATTTGTCGTTACAAAGTTTAAAGTATGTCTGCTGCCTTGATTGTGGTTTTTATTTGGCAAAAAAAAATAAGTTTATAGTTACAGGGAATCATATATGAGGAAACACTCAGAAGTCTCATCCTTTGTGGGTAACCCTGTAGGCTGTATATCGCAAAAATGCCTAAATTCATTGAATAGCGAGAAGTGATTGAAACACGTTGAGACGAAGGAGGGAACCCCCGGACGCCATGAGCCTCCGCTATGCAGACACGAGCCTCCCAAACTTGTTAGGCAGACCGAGTCTCCACTATTTAGACCAGGCCTTCGCTATGCAGACCGTGCCGTCGCTATGCAGTAAACGTGCCTCCACCATACAGCACAGCTATTTTTAAATCTTGGTTTTTATGTGTAATGAAATTTTTTTTAAACTTTGTAGCATAAGAATTTTACTAAAGATAAGAGTTATTTATTGATTGTCATGTTTAGAAACATATATACAGTTATACTAAAACTTAAAAAATTTCTTATACAGAAAGGAAGATATTTGGAGAAATATTTCTGAAGTAAATTTAGTTTGTTGTGTTGTAATCTTTTATTTAAAAATACTTTTTTTTATAAATATTAAAAAAAAATTATTCACATTTTCTAGATTTACTTTGAACTACAAAAATGGTATCGCTTAAATCAAAGTTCGTAAAAAATTAAATGAAATTTAATTAAATTTTTTTCTATGAATATTTTTTCGGGGGGTAAAAATGTTTAGTGTTTTATATATACCACTTAATTAGTCATAATTAGGCACTATGTAGGATAATGAGGTATGACAACCTCTCATGTCACTATGTAGAAAAATTAAAAAAATCTTTTATTTAAACTTAAAACACAAGTTTAAAAAAACCTCCTGTATTACACAGGCACGTTTTGATGTATTGCGCATGCTCATTACTGCATAGCGGAGACTCAATCTGCCCAGCAAATCTGGGAGGCTCGTGTCTGCATAGCGGAGGCTAATGGCGTCTGGGGGTTCCCTACCTCATGAGACCTTAACTCTTAATACCACATACTTTGTACATTGTTTGTTAAAAGGATTGTAGCTGTGCATTGTTTGTTAAAAGGATTGTAGCTGTGCATTGTTTGTTAAAAGGATTGTAGCTGTGCATTGTTTGTTAAAAGGATTGTAGGTGTGCATTAAAATGATATTTTCATAAAATAAAGTTGTTTTGCTTGTTCTACGCATTAACAGAGCGTCCCATGTCATATCAAATTATCACCAAGCTTTAAAGCCAAAATACGCACATATTACTCGTAAAAACTAGTATTTTCTGCTTGCAAATTTTTTTATCTAGCCTTTTACAATTTTTTAAAATGATTAAATCTTTTTAAATCTCCTGATTTGTACCAAAAATCGCAATTATAATCTAATATGATGTGGGACACCCTGTACCTGCCCTTAAGATTAAAATCATCTAAGTTGAATATTCATTATTCATCCAAAAATCTTTTTTGTTTGACATGAAACACATTAATCATGAAGTAAGTTGAAAATCTCAATAAAAATATAATTTTTTAACACAATTAAACGGACTGTGAGCGTAATTTCAAGTACCCTCCATGCAATGATGGAATTATCCAATTTCACAATTTGGTTTTCAGGGTTCAAAAGTTTTAAATACTGATATTTCGGCCTTTATATTTTCCTGCAGTAGAAATGCGCAGGACACTATTGTAGAGAAATCACAATTAAAAATAACATTAATATATAATTCATTCTTTATTACACAGAGCTTTAAGGGTACCGTTGTGAACCATTTTAGAACGGAGGGTCACTTGAAATTCGTTTAAATGAATTTAAATAGATCAATCAATCATTAATTATTGTGTTCAAATAAGATCAAAAAATACCTCCTCGTCCTTAATAGGTTTTGGTTCATCGTAGATAGAAGGAGAGCGGAATATAGTTTTAGATTTGGCCTCTTCTCTCTTCAGCTTAGTGGTGCGGTTCAAACTCAAGGATCTTAAAGAGTTTCTTGGCTGCTTTTTAAACGAAGTTTTAGCTTTATTTCTCAATTCAACTTCCGGGGATTTTTCCTTTTCCGGTTCTAAGACGACAGGAAAGGCAACTTTCTTTACCGGAGATCTTCGCGGAGCAGCGGTTCTTGTCGGTGTCCTTCCCGGACTTGCGGTTTTCATGGATTCCACGGTTCTAACGGGAGTAGACGTAAACATATCCTTTGCCTTCCTTGGTGGAGTTCGTCTGGTCGCCGGAGACGGTCCTAGCTTCGGGGTTCTTGATGAAGAAACGCTTGGTGATTCAATGATTTTATTCATTTTAGTCGGACTTTCAAGTCGGTAATCTGGTTTCCTCTTGCGGGGAGTCAACATAAGAAGAGGACTTCGTGTGCTTGTACTTGTTTTTAACTCCTCCCTCTTGGACTCTTCCGTCTTTCTCATGAGCATTATCTTGCTCAAACTCTCTCTTCGAAGTTTCAAAATGTCCGGTTTTCTCATCGGTTCAAACTTTGAGCTCTCTCTCTTTAAGGTAGCGCTGTTCTTCTTCAACTGCTTCACCGATTTCCTGATGTCTTCCACCCAGTGTGTGTCCTCGGCATTAGTTGTGTAGAGCACCAGGCTCTCTTTCTGGCATTGAACTGTAAACACTCCTTTTCCTACAACATGCTCTACTACTGTATGTTTCAGAGGGAGTACACAGCATACCTCCAGAGCATCATGCTTAGGGAGTTCTAGGACTCCTCCAGCCAGGGGGTTTCCTCGAAACTTGCAGTACATTAACATGTCAGAAAAGAGGACAAAGTAGCGAGGCTGGGCGTGGCCTCCGCTTTTGCTGACCTTCATGAGGTTACCGTGGCGAATAAGTTTTCTTCCTGGTTTTATTATTTTCGGTAATCCACCTGAACATGTTGTTTTGAGGGAGGTTTATTTACGTTTTACTGATTTAAGTAATTTGAAAAATTTATATTTTCTAAAACAAAATAGGATTCGAGATGTAAATTTGTACACATGAACAAATACTATTCCTTTAGAAGCCACCTAAAGGATACATTTTTTACCGAAATTGCGGGTTTAGTACAAATATTCTATGTCTTATTTCTGAAATTAGTGTTTGAAGACGGGTTTTTGGCGGCCTTTGAATTTCAACAGTAAAATGTTCGTAACTAATCATATTTTTTTCCCCCTAATTTTTATGGAATTTTTAAAGTTAAAATTTTAGGTGAAGAAAATATCAATTTTTTAAATTAAGAATTACAAGAGGCGTGAAGCGTCATTAATTTTTCACTGACCTTGTAGACTCTTCTGTATACTGATCATGAGCTGATTATTCTCATGCTCCTTGATCTGATCGTTAATGTACCAGGCGATCGCGTCGATCTGTGTCCTCGCCTCCTCAAGGTTGTTCCGGTCAGGATGGAAGCGCGGCGTGTTCTTGATGACGTCATCAAGAAGAAGTTTGTAGCGTGGAATCCGCTGAACCGGGGTGATGAGGAGGGAGTTTTTGCGAATCTGACATTCCATTCTTTAAATGAAGGACACTTGAAAATATGTCTATTCTCTTTCAGGGGTGCGTATTTTTGAGAATAATTTTAGAAGATCTAAAAAAAACTTTTTAAAAAATGTCTGTGCTCCACTCCGCGCAAACATGTCTCTTCTGGGGGGGGGTATTATTTTTCATGAAAATATACACCCCTGTCTCTTTAATTAAGTATAAATATTGTATTTAGTCTCACCGTATTCCCAAAATATCTCCAAAAACTGCAGAAAACACATTCTGTGGTAGAAAAGCTGATTCCTACAGCAGGGTTAACAATTTACAATCTGCACTTATAATACAGTTAGAACCAGAAACCAACTATTTAGGAATGATTAACAGAATTTGTTCAGTGCCTTGGATCCGAATTCACAAAAATATAAGGATGCAAAAAATTTGTCCTCTTCTTGTGACAAATTATGTATAAAAGCAAAACATTTAAATATATTTTTTAATGTAACAATGAAAAAATAACATATTTTATCAAGGACTCAAAATAGAGGCAGTTGCCTAAAGGAGTTACGCGTGCTTGCCACGTTGAATTATAAGAAAGAGAGATATTAGTATACATTTTAGGGTTAGGTTAGGTTAAGACACTTTCTGGGCTGATTGTATTTTATTGCCCCATGCCTGAATCGGGGTCATAAAGTACTCCTCGACCATCTCCAGGTGTCGAAGGTATGACTTCTCACTGTTAATAATCTCCTCTATTGCCTAAATATGTAGTTTTAACTCTTTCTCATCTTTTCTCTCTCTCTATTTTATGCTTTATTTCTTACTTATTAATTCTTTTTTTGTTTAGATTACAGCTCACCTTGATAAATATTTATCTTTGAGACACATGATTTGGTATTAAACATTATTTTCTTTTCACTTTTCATCAGTTAATTCTCCCTTTTAATATCTTTACCCTGCTTTACTTTTCAGTAGATAAATACAAAACATCAGAAGTATTTTTATGAACTAAACTTGTTTTCGAAAACTTCTGAAACATCGTAAAATCTATACAAAAAATAGAAAAAACTTTTAATGGAAACATAAGAACCCACAATTGGATCGCTCCCCACCCCCTTGACCATGGGGGGGGGGGGGTTACCTTCTTCCTGAGAATCTTCATCTCCGAGTCCTCCTCCTGCTTAGAGTTCTCCTGAAGGGAAACTAGAACACGCCTCCTTGTCCGAGATGTTAACAGGTTTTGTCTACAAAATTCCACAAAAAAGGGTCGCAAAAATTCAACTTTATAGTTCTTATTGATTGTTATTATTATTGTTCATCTTATTTCTATTATTAGAATCAGAATTATTAAGTAATTTCCGAGTATCAGAATGTTTTTGGACGCCCCCCTCCCTTCTATAACTATTGTATATGCTTCTTAAATACACCACATAGACATAGAAACTGTTTTATCCCAACCCAACCTTATAATAACGCTAAACAAATATTAATCGCTCTCTAGAAAATTACCCTTAGGCGAAAAACTCAAAATAACCTACCCTGGTTAGGCGGGTCCAAACTAGAAAGAAAATAGTGATTGTTTATTTTGTCCAAAAATCGTTCACTAGGACAGACCTTTTAAATAAAACAATTGAAAATCAAACTGATAATTTCCACATAGATCCACTACTAAATACTATTTTAGTTGATAAATATTGGTCGTACAAATTGATAGAATTACCAAAGCATCTAAGTTTCTATTGCTTCTCAAAGTTATCCTTGAAAAAATTGCCCCGCCCTCAATTTCGAATTATGTTTAGAAATTAAATTTTTAAATGCCGCGGCGAAAACCGCGTAGAATTAAAAAAGGTGAAAATCGTCTTTGATCATGTTGGTAGTGTCATATCAATTGGACTAATGATCAATGGGACTAACGTTCATTTGGAATAGCGTTTAAGATTTGCACAAATGTTTCTTCAGTGGACCTAATTTGTCAAATTTTTATAAACTCTATCAAGTTTTAAGCACTTTTTACACAAAAAATTATATGATGTATAATCTTAATATTTGAGGGTGAGGTTAGTTTACGATGGTTTCTTAATTATTTCATTTGAAAATAATCTAGCTTCTAGCTTCAAATGTCCAAATGAAGTAGGTAGGAAACCCATTAGGTCCGTTTGAAACAGTGTTTTAGAAGCTGAGGCGATTAGTTGATTAGAAAACAGTTTTGAGTTAAATAATCCATATATACGCGGCAAACGTACATCTTTATTCCTTCAGACCTTCCATAGAAAATTTAAATTCCTAAAAACAGTGAAAAGTGTGAAAGGGTAAATGGCTTTTATAAATAACTGCTTTAAAACGGTTTTTAAAAAAATATATATTTCAGACCTTTTTAAGATGTAGGAGAAAAATCTGTAATTGAGGATGAAGATCGTTTTTCTCGGGACAGCGTCCTGTTTCCCAACCCCAAGCAGGTTTGTACAAACTATGAAATTGTAAATCTAATTTTGAAAGAAAATGTTAATCCAGCCCCCCTCT
Source organism: Eurytemora carolleeae (assembly GCF_000591075.1). Taxonomy (NCBI): domain Eukaryota; kingdom Metazoa; phylum Arthropoda; class Copepoda; order Calanoida; family Temoridae; genus Eurytemora; species Eurytemora carolleeae. The sequence continues at coordinate 72,205 of NW_019396291.1, read as the reverse complement.
CCCTCCCCTCTCACACACATTGTTGTTAAACAGATAAGCATGATTATTCATTTTATCTATGAACTTCGGCCCTATAGGGAAACGGGTGATTTCCTTATATACGATTTTTGGTCCCCCCCCCCTCCTATCAATTTTGTACATGGTGCCCAGTGGGCTGTATTGGGTTGTATTTTTTTGTTTTATTGGGGTTTTTTGGGGTTTTTCAATTTGAAAGTATTTAAAACCTACTAAAATTCATAGTTCACATTGTTTCAAAGTAATACGACTATTTAAGCAATAAGTGAACTTTATAGTTATGAAAAATGATAATATTGTTGTGATAATAGGCTATAACCATTTATAAATGCTCTTTAAATACAATAATATCATCTCCCTTCATCATAGGGGCCTTTATAGGGGAATACAACAATTTTTTTGAATTATGAATTTCAGACTACTTCTATTTTCTCAATTGGATACATATTTCTGAATGGGTGTGGGGCTACTCAATCGGTAGATTATTAAAGAAGGAGACCATGGTTAAATACCGAAAAACTTCAGATCACTCACACATAAAAATGTTAAAGGGATTTTTAATATAATATATCCTTATTCTATAGCAACCTATTTAAAACTTCAAGAGAAAAGAATAAATGTGTCAGTTTTAGTGCTGTAAAAAAGCCCACTCACAGGTGTTTTTTTTAAATTGGGTTTTATTGTTTGTTTTTTTGTTTTTTTTTATCTGGGTTTTTTCATGCCAATCCGGCTCATACCCCCCTCCCCCTGAGTTTGCTTCTGCATGTTTGCAGGTCTATGATTTTTAAGGTTTTTTTCCCAAGATCTTCACAAATCAATTCCCCCCTCCCCCCACAGATGTGAATTAGCTTAAAATTGTATCAAATGTTTCAAGATTTAAGCAAGCGCTGAATTTAAACCAGGTTTTGGCGGATTTAAACCGCGGCTCAAATTCTTTAAATTCCATCTCATGAGCAAGTTTTATCTCAACATCCAAATAGAATATAGAAGTCGGTGAATTTTAAGGAACTGTAAGCGTAATTTCAAGTGATCCCCCATGCACAGATGGCAATGGTTTAGAAAATGCAGAGGAAATGCTTCTTCGCTGTATAGAAAATATAGAGTAATGCTACATTATAGTATAGAAAATGTAGAGTAAATGCTTCATTGTAGTATAGAAAATACAGAGTAATGCTACCAGAACGGTACCATTGAAAACGTAATCTATTAATAAATGTAAAAGATCGATTTTCTGACTTGAAAAGTGAATTTCTCTGTAGTTTCTTATCAACTAGAAATGCGTAAGTCTTTTTTTGCAGAGAATAAATAAATTGAAATAAACAATGTAAACAAAAAAAGCATGGATATCTTGCAAGGATACCGTTGTAAATCGCTATCTTTACATGAAGGGTCATTTGAAATTACGCTTAAAGTTCCTTAATGAATTTTTATTTTATGAAAAATGTATAATTTTCCGATAGGTTTGGTTGTTTGATTGCGGGGAAGGAAGTCAAATTCAACTTCAGAAAAGTTCAATAAAACCCGGTGAGTTATCTAAAATATAATTTCCCTTTATAAAATATTTTGATTCCTTATTTTTCCTTGTTGTAATTTAGGTAAAATTAGTAAAATATTCATCACTCATCTGCATGGGGATCATCTGTACGGTTTACCAGGTAAAAAGAAAATAGATTTTATACATTCATGATATTTAACCCCCTCCCCCCCTGATCGATATTAGTTTTTAGTTCAATCATGTTTTAGCAACAACACAAGTAAGGGGTGATAACGAAAAACTCGAGATTGTTTTGCATTATAAGTAAAGTAACCACAATATGAATTTTTTTCAAAATTACCAACATGCAGCAAAAATCGTTTAATTAAACTTGATTTCTTAAAAAATAGTTCAGCGCAATTTTTGATTTCTTCAAAACATGTCCATTTTCGTGGCTAAAGTTGTACCTCTAATTACCACTGAATATGGCCAAGTTGTTGGTTTTTTGAAATTGTGAAAATTTGTTTGATCTAGGGTCAAAAAACTATTGTTTTTAGAGGAATCTGGAAAATTTCCACTAAAATGTCCGGGTTTTACCTGACTGGAACTTTTTCAATTTTTAACTTATTTTTATGATTTAAACATTTTTGAATTCAGTGTTTCAAGACGGACTTTTTGGTACCCATATCGCGATATATTAAAAAATATATATATTTTTGCTTGTCCTAGTGATGTAATATTTACAAAACTATGATACGCTGCTTGAATTGAAAGTAAGAAAAAAAATTCATTTAGTTTTGCTTGTTTATGATAAAAACTTTTAATACACGTGCTGAAAGTATCTAAATATTTTTACAAAAAAGTACCAAATTGCCCCACCCTTATTGTAAGAAGCTTCGTTAATTAACAGAAATATTCGTGAGCTGAATCGGAATCCATTTTATTTACTGAACGGATCCCGGATCCGCACGAAAATGAATAAATGGATCCTTTACATTGACTGTTCTTAGGACTGCTGTGTACTCTGGGTAACGGCCTTGATCCTGTTAATGGCCATAAAACCGTTATTGAACTATATGGGCCTGTTGGAATCAGGTACACAGTACACGATATAGTAACAGTAATTATAGTAAACAGTACACTTTATAGTACAAAGTACACTAAAGTACCAAGTACACAGTACACTTTATAGTGCAGAGAACACTTTATAGTACATAGTATACTTTTAAGTACACAGTACACTATATAGTACACAGTACACTTTATTGTACACAGTAAACTTTAAGGTACACAGTAAACGTTATAGTTCACAGTACACTTTATAATACACAGTATACTTTAAAGTACATAGTATATTTTTTAGTACAAAGTGTACTTTATAGTACAAAGTGTACTTTATAGTACAAAGTGTACTTCATAGTACAAAGTACACTTTATAGAACATATTACACTTAATAGTACAAATTACACTTTATAGTACATAGTACACTTAATTGTACAATCCCAGAAATTTTGTTACTTTTTGAGCATCTGGGAAAAGTAGGGGTCTTGTAAAACACACTCTTTGGAATCTTTTATGCACTCGTTTTGAAAGAAGATGTAGGTTTAGAGTTTATTTTCATCTCTCAACACGGTGAAAAACTAAAAATACAAAAATTAGTTTTTAATAAAATTAATTAAAATTTTGTTCCAAGCTTTTATATTTCTAAAACTTACTCTGATGTGAGCTTTGAGGTGTTTAAATGCTCTTCTAGATCTTGCTTATTCTTGCCAAATTATTCTCCGATGGTTTTGAATAGCTTGAAGATTTCAGGATTGCTGTGCTCAGGGTTATCTTGCTAAACTCCTGGATATCTTTACATCTTAGGAGTTTCATATAGAATTAATCCTAAACAGTTTCTCTTTAGTAATCTTTAAACTCTTTATCAAAAGTTTCTTTTTAATAAATTGTTGTACACAGTACACTTTATAGTACACAGTACACTTTATAGTACACAACTTTTTAGTACACAGCACACTTTAAAGTACACAGTACACTTTATAGTACAAAGTACACTTTAAAGTACACTTTACAGTACAGAGTACACTTTACAGTACAGAGTACACTTTACAGTACACAGTACACTTTATAGTTCACAGTACACTTTATAGTACACAGTTAACTTTGTAGTACACAGCACACTTCATAGTACACAGTACACTTCATAGTACACAGTACACTTCATAGTACATATTAAGTACCCTGTATAATAACAGTACACTTTATAGTGCTCAGTGAACGTCATAGTGCTTAATTTCTAGTACACGGTACAAAAAAATTACTACTCAGAGATAATATATATTCATTTTTTCTAAAATATTTACCGTGTAAACTCTTTTTGAAAATCTAACAAATAAGGGGACTTAATTTATAGTGACCCCCCAAGTAAAAAGTGGTATGTCCGATTTACAACGATACCCTTGAAATCTTTCTCTCAACAAAGGTTAGTTGTCTTTGTTTTAATTTCTGGAAGTTGAAAATTTTCAATTGTGTTTTTATATTAAGTAATGTGCGGATTTATACAGCGAAGAAAGGAAACAAAATTGAGAAAAATTATACTTTGGGGGAAAAAAATATGTTAAAAAAGTTTTACATGAATGAAAAATTGTTTAGGAAGTTTGTAGCAACAACTTTGGGCTTATCAAGATCTCCGCTAGTTTTCAGGTTGGTAATTTTTCCAGTTAAATTATATGGCTGTCTTATAATTCTCACAGTTTAGCAGTTATTAATTTTAGATTTTTCATTTTCTTTNTTAAGGACAAACCTGCATTCAATAAAATAATTTTTCTTCAATCTAAATCTGTGCAATGCATATTGAATTCTTCCTACTTTTCAAGTTTCAATCTTTTTTTTTGAAAAAATGTACTTTGTAATGTTTTTTCAAGTCTCTTTGTTATGTAATATGTAGTTTTTGGCCTCTCCGTGATTAAATATAATTTTTTTTCTAGTCTTTCCGTTATGAAATATGTTGTTTTCTAGTCTTTCCGTGATAGAACTGGTCCCACTGGACTCCCAGTACCCTCCGGACTGGGCGAACTGGAACGTTTCCCATCACATTACGGAAGATGAAAAGCTTCCAATGGTACGCTATCATAATATTTGGTGGATTTTTCTTCCTGCATTTTGCGAGATTTTTAATGCTTAGAGATTGTCTCTTCTTTTTTAGAGCGATATTCAAAAATAATAAGTTCAGAAAAAAATTCCTAAGCGAAAACTCTTGGTATAAAGCGATTAAGTGCCTAATCCATGAAAACAGCTTGCAATGATCCGATTTTTTAAACTTCTAAATGGTTGGGCTTTAAAGATATCCAAAAGGAATCAACTTAAACTATCAGACTTTAATAAAAGATATGGTTCAGAAAGAATAAGAACAAAAGTTCCAGCTTCTGTTTTTTTTATCCAGCATCGTAATAAATCAGATTTATTTTAACATGAATAACTGGTTGCATCGATAATAATAATAATTTTCTTTTTAGGAATCTAGTTACAGAGCAGTTAAATATTGTGCTCAAGCTAAAGGAAAGGAGTATAATGTTTTTCCTCGAAACAAGGTTAATGTTTTTCACCTCTGTTTTGAATATAATTTTTTTGCGCTTGTTTTTTTTCTTTAGTAAGTCAGTCATTATTCCATTTTAAGCCTTTATTTAAGGCAGTAGACCAAATTCAAAACATTAAACATTATACCCTATATTCATAATCATATCAAGATTCTAATTCTTAAGAAATGATGAATATTCTGAAAAACACCAAAATATATTTCCTATTTTGAAGCTGTGCATTCTACAATTCGGATTTTAATAATTATACCCCATGTTAAAAAAGGTTGGTCACTTCTCTCAACACAAGAATTTAAAGTTTCTGCTGCTGCCTTAGGTAATGATTATTTATCTATATATATAAAGTTGTAATCTCTGTTTGTCTGTTTGTCCGATCATAACTCAGGAACCCCTGGACCGATTTGTCTCAAATTTTGATTGGGGAACTTGAAGAGCCACAAAATGTTCTAAGTTTAGTGGGTCGACTTTAATAGCGAAAATTTTGTTTTCCGGTAAAAGCTTTCAAGTGCGGGTAAACGGTAACTATGAGTACCCTGGGCAACGCTGGGTTCCCAGGCTAGTTTTTAATGAAAGCTTGGTTTTCAAGACGCTTCGCATCCCTCTTAATACTTTATTGAATGGTTAACCTACAAACATTCTCGATTCGGTATAGGTGCAAAAAATAAAAATTCAGAACAATTTCAATTATAGTATATATATAATAGCTTATTATTTTATGTAAAGTTTTTACGTATGGTTTCAAGATCTGCGCAAATAAAAGATTTAAGTCTTGAGTTTAACAGTTGATAAAAGCAAGTAAATGTCCTCCTAAACATAAATACTCATTTTTCTGTAATTCCCGTGTCTAATTTTACCTTTTATGATAAACATCCCAATACTCAATTCAAGTTTAGGCAATTTTTATTTTCTAACTTTAACCCTAACGAGGGAAAAAATTAAATTGATTTTTAAAAAAATGATTTTTTGTTTGAGAGCACAGAATTCCTAGTTTTGGATTCCATATTCGAGAACAGGATTCACCCGGTCAACTTGATGTTAACAAATTACAGGTAAATATTAGTTAAATTTAGAAAGCATCTGACGACAATATTTTAAGAGAACCCTCCATTCATTCAAAGAGTTACACTACAGTCAGCTGAAAATGTTTGTGTGTGCGCTGTGTACACTGGTACAGTCTCAACTTAATACAGTACAGCGCCCACCGGCATTTTCAGCTGTCTACAAGCGTTTTGGTAACTTCGCAAATAATACATATCTCTTTATGACGAACACATAAAGATTTTAAGGTACCGTTGTAAACTAACTTTCCCCTCTTTGCATGGAGGGTCACTTGAAATTTCTCTTACAGTCCCTATAAAGTTACATGACCGATTCACATTTCACAACCTGGTATCCTATAAATTTTTGTCAGAGCAAAAATAATATGGACCTACTTGTTTTTCTATCATAAAATCTGTAAAAAAATTTAATTGTGGTTTAAGATGCATCATTTTCTAGTTTATCCCACTCCAGAAGTTAATGACTACCGTCTTTTAATCTGTAGATCTGTGATATTTAAAACAAGTTCAGTTAAGTGTTAAGTTAATGATCGTGAAAGATTCCCACTGTGAAATCCCGCCATTGTAGTAAGAGGCCAGTGCCTCAATAGGCTATTGACTCAAAAAAAAAACAAATGATGCCCATATGCAAAATATTAAGATTGCTCCAAAAATGATGACGTGAACCCCACATTTGTATTCAAATTGGTTAATTGACCCCAATTTCACTGATTTACTGGGTGTTCTTAAATAATAATGATTAATAATAATATCAGAAAGGGAAGTGAGTATTTTATATTATTTTTGTCAGGAAGTTGGTCTGAAACCTGGACCTGACTATGGTAAACTTAAAGCCGGGAAACCTGTGGAATTTGAAGGAGTTTTATTGAAACCAGAGGATTTCCTAGGTATTACGGGAAGCTTACAGGGGTTTATATATATTTTTGAAAGATAATTTCCCCCTTCCACCCATCTCTAAAAATTTAGTTTTTTTTCCTTAGTTTATTATTAAGGGTGAAACTATTTATCGAAATTTTTGCACCAGCAAAATATTTTACACTACAGTAGCAGACGGAAGCTACATTCATAAAAGTAAAAAGTTTAAATAAATAAAACCTTATTCAGTAATTGACCAGTTAAAAAAAAAACACAGGTCATAATGGAAGGTCGATTTCTTGATGTGGGGTATCTTGAACCGCTGAATACCACTCATTTGTCCGTATTTCAATATTACAAAAATTGCTTGATTTAAGTCTTTAAAAAAATATTTTTTTAATACTCTCCACTGATATTCTTCCAAAATTCAGGTTTTTTGCTTTTATCTTTGTTAGTTTTCAAGGTATTTTACGATTTCAAGGTTTCTGAACTTATTTCAAGACAGACATTTTGATAACCATTTTTTTGTCGTTTTTTTCTGGGTTGTATTAGTGATTTTATTTTCACAACAAAGCAAAAATTTGAATTAGTTTCAAATAAAAAAAAATAAAAAAATTCTGAAATATTTTTTTAACTGTATCAAAGAAAACTTGAGAACTGGATGCAAGAAGGGTTTGAGCATTTAAAAAGAAAAAAATGTCAAATTGTTTCACTCTTAATATTTTGGTTGTTTTCGTTGAAATGAGGAAAATAATTATTTAAAAGTTGATTCAATTTTTCATCTTTTTTCTTCCAAATTGTTTCTTACATCTCAAAAAACAGTAAACATTGAAAAATATAATTTACAGGACTGAGGAGCTTTTAACATAACTAGCATATGGTTAATATCTTGAAAAATAAAATGTTCCTTAGTTTATTTACTAGTAGATTGCTAGTTTGTGTGTATTTTGGATGATTGATTGATTGATTTGCTTTGTTTTAATTTTTTGAGTTTAATTGAATTATTTGATTGATTGAGTGTTAATTTTAATATCTGATTTGATTGAGTTTTTAATTGGATTGATTGATTGATTGATTAATACATTACAGGGTCACCAGTTGTGGGCAGAGAGATCGTTATATTCGGAGACACCTGTAATAGTGACCAAATACTAGGTAGGACTAAACGCTTTCATAAAAGGTTATCCAAAAAGGATGAGACTTTTAAGACGACTGTTCGGAATTCATTTAGTATTTAGATTATTTGATGCCATTTTAGGTTCAAAACTTCAAATTCAACCATTATATTACCATAATTTAAGAGTTTCAGGTCGTCATTACAGTCTAATCCTTTGTGGGTAACCCGGTATATTTAGTAAAAATCGTAAAAATTGTTGGTTTATCTGTTACATAATATAGAACAATTAATGGGACTGTAGAATTCACTCATTTACAGCGAGACAGGTCCGATTGACTGCAGTACCCTTTAGATCTTTGGTTGATCAAAGATGACGGCGTTATCTTTATTTTTCCAGCTAAGAATTCAGTAGAGTGCACTGAATTTTCAATGAGAAAAATATTATCTGTTCGTCGTCAATAATCAGTCAAAAGGGCACTGTTGTGAATCGGAAATCACGAAAACACGTTTACAGTCCCTTTAAATCCTAAATTGGCTGGGTTTTTTTTGCCCTGCACTCTAAGCACTCTCATTTTTGACACTTTCACTTTTTTCTTTTAAAAAAAAGTTTAATTAAAAGGATTTTATGTACCCTAACCTATGCATTAAACAAATTTAATGCAAAGGGCCGGGTAGGTTACAGGGCAGAAAAAAATCCAGTCCGTGTTAAAAAAAAAATCTCATAACTTTCTATGTGACTAAAGTCATAGATATAAAAACTACAGTTTTGAAAAGCCCTTGTAAAATGAAAGTAGAAGCATGTGTAATATCTTAATATTTGTCTAAAACAAAAAAGTTTTCTGCATTTTCCCGACCCTTTTTTGGCATTTTTTTTCGAACCTTACTAGCACCCAGGCCAAATGAGTAAAGTTAGTGGCCTTTTTTTCAATGAGCTGGCCTGAAAAAGTTAGGCTATGATCCTGCATTGCAACTCTATACCTTTACTAAGGCTTTTTTCAAATGGGGACGGGGGGGGGCGTAGATTCAGATATAGAAACATAGATTCAGACACCCCAGCCGTTTTAGGGTTTAGAAAAAACAAACAAATGAACTGTGATGTTTATTTAGGTTTGACCAATTCTCCAGATATATTTATCCACGAAGCAACTATGGAGAATAAGTTCAAGGTAGATATGATGTTCAAGCTTGGGAACCCATGTGTGCATAGAAACCAAGTTTTCCACAGAAGAAAATGTCGCCACAAAAGTCAACCCTCTTGATTCAGAATTGTGTAACTGTAACCAAACTAAGAACATTTCCGTGGTGGTTCCGAGTTTCCCAATTAAAATTGTAAGCAAATAAATTAAGGGGTTCATGAGTTATGATCAGACATACAAACAGGCAATACCGATGCAGGTCCGATATACTTTTTTTATATAATACGGTGTATTATTTTTAGGAGAAATGTGTAGAAGTTGGACACTCAACCCCTGACATGGCCGCCGATATTGCTCTAAGAGCAAGAGCAAATCTACTTGTTCTTTTCCATCTTAGTCCTAGATATAAAGATATTGGAGATATTCTTAAAAAGGTGAGAAATAAAAAATTTTGTATAAAAAGGTTGTTTTTTATATTTAAAAAAAGCATTCTAATTTTGGAGATAATTCAATATAAATATAAATATAATACAGTATACCCAAAGTAATCCGCCAAATTCACCGTTGTATCTATATATCTATCCTACCTGACTCACTGGTAGCATCTAGCATCTCTCTGCTGTAGAGTGGTTGCCGGAGGGGGGAGGGGGCGGAGCTCAGGGTGCTAGTTACTTTAGGGTCAGATCTTACTCTTTATACCTTATCCTTGATCTTGTCTAGGACGACTACTCAGCGGAGACCCTGCTTCTCGAGGCCCAGGAATACCTCAAGTCCAACAACTCTAGAATGGAGGTCATGGTGGCCGAGGACCTCATGGAGGTTATTGTGCCTCGAAAAAAATCCTGATGTTTTAGATTCTTGGAGTTCAGCCAGTTTCTTCGACCCACATTTTAAATAGAATCTTGCCTGATTCACGACGATGTTATTTCAAAATTAGAATAATACTTCATTTCTCACCGCACTTTTAATCTTAAATCTAGTTTTAATTTAAGCGACACGATGAATATGCTTACATGGATTTTTGCACCAACTCTCTTAACTGAAATAATCATCACTTTTAGATGCTTTATCCATACCATGAATTCTTTTTCGGACATGGAAAAAAATATTGATAAAAAAATTTCACGGATTAAATAAATTAAGCGAAAAAAAATATTTGGAAAGCATTTTTCGAATTGTGGCGAGCCATAGACCTTTCCTGGGGTCATGTTCGGCCCAATTGTTTCCTTCGTTATGACGTTTATTGGATACAAATCATTTATTTAGATATCTTCTCATAGACTCATATAGATCGATTAACACTGAGATTGTTACTATGTGATAAAATGTGATATTGTTTTCTTTAAGGGACTTCAAGCGTAACAATGAGTAACCCTCCATGCAAAGATGTCACATGACTCCATGGACACCTTAATCGGATCAAAAATTTAGAAGATTACCCAAAAAGTGTAAAATTCAGATAATTTATTCAGTCCTTCTTATAAAGGCAAGAAATGTGCAAGTTATTTTTTAAGGAAAAAAAATGAAAAGTTTTTAGAAACAAAGTCATGTAGTTCCAATTTATGCTTGATCAGACAACCCTTTTAAAGGAACCGTTGTAAATCTGGCATTGCCATCTTTGCATGGTGAGTCACTTGAAATTACGCTAACAGTCCCTTTACCTTTTATTGTTATTGTTATTTTTTTCTTCAGAAAAATGACTCGAAGTAAATATGTTGAAGGGGAAACTGTTCTTTGTTTTCAAGGAATAATGATTTACGAAGCAAAAGTACAGGTCTAATAATTTTTCTCAAATGAATAGATTAATTCATTCTTTCGTGACTGATATTGATTTTTTTACATTTGATATGAAACAATTTCTTTATTATTCTTAATTATTTCTAAAAAAGTGTCCTAAGCATTTTTTAGAAATAGCAGTTGCAACAAATTGCAAATGCAATATTTTGATTACATTTCCTAAGTGAAATGGAGAACGATGACAATATTGAACTCCACATCTTTCTTGTTTTGAACGTAGCTTAGCGTGTTTTATAATCAAGCGTATCTCTTAACAAAAGTGTTATAAGGCGTACACAGTGAGGGGAGGGGCCCAGCCCCCTGAATCAGTAAAATCTATGGTTTCCAGAGGGTTCTCAGGCCCCTCCCCCTGAAAAGAAAAAAAGTATGCAACCTCCCCCCACCCCCCCACTTGACAAACTCCTGTGTACGTCTCTGAACTACGTTGAAATTCGATATAATGATGAAATTTGTCTAAACATGAATATGTTCAGGGAGTAAGGAAGGAAGATGGTATATTTGAATTTGATATTCATTACAAAGGTTTGTATTTTTTTTTATAAAATATACACAGATTTAATATTTTTGTTAAGCGATATTGAACAAGTAAGAAATTCCTTGTTTTGTTGCCAAGTAGATTAATATTTAAAAATGGAGAGAATTTTAAAAATAAAAGGTTTTAAAAATAGAATTTTTTCTTTTAAAGGATTGTTCACTTTTTATTCTATCATAGGCTGTACTAGTATTCCAATAAAGGGATTGTTTAATCACCTTTTTTTCAGGCTGGAACAAGACTTGGGATGAATGGGTAACGGAAGAGAGACTTCTCAAGGAAACATGAAAATTATAAAAATAAATTTAAGTAAATATTTGTGACGGAACGTATTAGGAACCTATAACTATAAATAGATTCTAGTACAAATAGATGGCAATGTAGAATTTGAACACTCTCAGTACAGCTCTGTTACTGTTCTGACGTCACAAGTGTAAACTCAGTTTTTGTGTCCGACAAAATTATTAATATTAATGCTAATTTTAGAACGAAGTGCTTATTTTGCAGTAAAATAAGTGCAATTTTTTGTGTTCTTTATTTTCTGCTTTTAAACTTTTTTATTTAATCTTGGAAAACATGTCAACTAATGTGAGAAAATTTAGTTTTCCTTGTTATATTTGACACTTGTGACGTCGTGTATAATTGGATCATTTCCCTGTTGCCACCTATTGTACTTGATAATCTATTTGGATGGGACAAATTATTTTCGAAATGAGGGGGGGGAGGTGATTTTTAAAGAAAATATATAAAAATCATAAAAAAAGTTTGTTAATAAAGGCTGGATTTTTTTTCTGGGTGGGTTATGAAGGTTTGTAAATCACTGGTTATCAACATTTTCTGAGCAATCCTGATCTGTACATGAGAATTCACTTCGAGAGTGCCTTTTATCAGTAATATACGTTGGTTTGAAGGTTCCATTTTTTTTCTTTACAGAAAATTTCATGTTTGTCTCTAGTTTACTCCAGAAAACCAGAAACGGATGAAGGAGGTGGAAGAGGAATTAGCAGCTAGAGGTCTTGTTTATTTTAGTTCATGAATGATAATAATAATTACAATAATGATAAATGCCACAAACCTTCAATCCTTATTAAATCATGGTGGGGCTCACGTTCACAGAATATATTGGGGAGGGGGGTATATTTTTTAATCGTAGGGAAATGTTATATTTAATTATATTTTTGCATCTGTTTTGTGTAAATCTAACTTGTTTAAAACTTATTCTTGTTTTTTGAAATTTTTATTCAAGAACTTTAAAAAAAGTGAGTGAAAATAACTTTTTAAAAACAATTAAAAGTAAAAATGCGGGATAACAATTCTTTTAAATAAATGTAAAAAATCAAAACCAAAGAAACAGATTTTTAATTCCAAACTCTTTACACTTTTTAATTTTTAACACTTCAAGGGAAATTGATTGTTACAGGTAAAAGAGGTTTTGTTGTGAAAAATTATTGTAATTTTTTTAATTGTTCCAATTTTAGGTAAAACCTATGCGTCTAAAAAAAGTGGAGGTGGCGCCATCAGCCAGAAAAATCCAGAATCCTCCCCAGAACCATCTAGCGGCGATAAACGGAAACAAGAAATGCCCCTCACTGAGGGAAAGAAGCAAAAAGTTACCGATCCAACACTAAAGAATTTAGGGTAAGTTTTATAAAATTAGGAATATTTGAGTTCAGAGCAATAATAATTTTTTTTTAGGATTATGAAAGGTTTAAAACCTCGTTCCCGAAGTAACTCCAATACAAGTATTCTTAGGGATATTTATTTTCATTTTATCTTAGTTTTGTCCTTTTTATTTTTTATGTTTCACTGTCTTAACTCTTTTATGCAAGGTTTCCCAAAAAATGTATTGATTTTTCACTATTCTTGGACTTTTTTTAGTTTATTGTCTTCTGATTTTCAAAAATCAAATGCTTTTTAAGGTTTTTAAATTATAATAAAATAATAACTTGATAAAATATCTAATTTAGCACAAAGTCGAATACGAGCACAAAGCAGGAAGAGAGACCAAAACGTTCTGTTAAAGATATAAAAGTTGGTTCTGTTACTCCTGATCCGAAACCTGCTCCAGGAAAGAAACCTGGAGAGGTTAAAGAGAAAAAACCAGGAGATTCCAAAAAACCAGGCAGGATTATATATTTCAAGAATTTCCGCAAAAATTTAGATGTAGTTGTACTGATGATTGTATATTTTTAAAAATTACACCAAATAAAAAATTTGACAAGAAAGGTAAGGATGTTTTTTTCAACAAAAAAAAATTTTCCCTTGAAAACTTTTATTTTTTATCCTAAACCTAAGATTCAAGAGGGGGAAATTTCTTAAAATTGTAACTAAATTTTTAGGAAGCGGGGGTGAATTTTTCAAGAAAATATAAACCATTGTTACCTCTTTTGCGGTGAAGGGTGTGGTATGATTTACAAAGATATGGTGGGGGAAATCGAAAACTGTCGAAGTGTCCTCCCCTCCCACCCCCCACTCTTCATATCTTTTACCTGAAAATTAATTTATATTACCCTAAAATCAATTATTTCAGCCAATCCGCAATTTCTTCGTTAATGACTTTTGATGGAGGGGAGGATTTTTCTTAGAAATAGATACCCCTGATACTAGGAGAAAGCAAGGAGAAAAAGAAACCAAAGAAAGCAGAAAATCAAGGAATACAAAACAGATTCAAACCTAAAGAGAAAACGGTGAGGATTAATAATAATAAATCTAATATAATAAATATAATAAGGTCAAAAGGTTCTTTCTACCCATTTTAATTTTGATAATCTGAAAACCTGTCAAACTGTAAGGAACCCTTTAAAGAAACTGGCATAATTTCAAGTGACCCTTCATTTTTAAAAGAGAGGAATATTGGATTCAAAATGGTAAACTTTAAAGCTTTGTCTTATCAATTATAAATTAGATATCCATGTTTATATTTTTGAAAACTGATGATAATTGTAATTCCATGCGACCCTTCATCTAAAACTGAATGCCCGAAATACAAGGATACCCTAAATCTAACAAAAAATCAAATGTTGAAGAAAACGTCGTTTTTTGTCTCGGAAACTGAAAAATTTTGATGATTTCTCCAGTCTTTCTTACAAGCAAGAAATGCGCGTGTCACTTTTGAAGAGAAACCACAAATCAAAAACATAACAGTTTCAAATCTTACTTGATCAGACAAAGGTTTTAAGGGTGCCGTTGTAAACTAGCATTGCCATCATTGCATGAGGGGTCACTTGAATGTACGCTTACCCTCCCTCTAAAGTAGAAGGAAGTCTTAGGTAGATTGTCTTTGAAATAATTTTATTTGATCCGTCATTTAAATGTGGTAATGGTATGTCCAATTTTCAACAGTACAGAAGTAGAAAAGGCTTTTCGTCTTGAACTAAAATGTTAAAATAGAAAAATACAATTAGATATACTTCTAGGTTGCATTTGGTGAAGGAGTTCGAATAGAGCTTAGCGAAGAGTTAAAGAACGTTCTGGTCGATGATTTTGATTATATGATAAGACAGAGGAAACTGTTATCCATCCCTAGTAGATATACAGTAGAGGTAGGCATTGATTGATTGATTGATTGATTGATTGATTGATTGATTGATTGATTGATTGATTGATTGATTGATACGACAGAGAAATCTATCCCCAGGAGATAATTGATATACAGTAGAGATTATTATTTTAGATGATATAGTTCAATTAGCAATAACGTTGTCATTGTCATTGTTATTTTTATTGTCATTCCTTCCTAATGTAATAAAGCTCTTCGACATCCTGATATTCACAATTTGTAAAAAGCTCTTCGCTCAAATATATACAATATACATATTGTTTTGTATGTGTTCGCTATGGCTGGCCATACAGCTGGAATAAAATGGCTGAAATTCTTGAGGCCACCCTTGGATTGACAAAGGATAAAAAAGAATGTGGATATTTAAACATTTTCCTTCTAAATCTCAGAAACTAAAACTAAAAAACTAAAATGTGCAAAACTTAAAAAAGATTGACGCTACAGTGTTACAACATTTTTAAATTTTTAAATAAATATCAATTTATTTGTTCTATGTTCATGTTCCTTTATGTAGTGTACATTGTAATGAAAGTATTTGTAAAAATCCTGGAAAATGACAGAAAGTAATTTTAACCAAATAGTTCACATAACTTGAAAATATCAAGACAATAAAAACATTATTTCAAATTAAATATTAGATTTTTAATTACAATTGAATGTACTATTATTACATTTATTTAGATAATTGCTTAGCAAATAGTGAAATAGGTAGTTGTATCGCTTCAACAGCATTGTCTTTGAATTAACGGAACTGAAAGCGTAATTTTAAGTAAAAATTCATTGTTTAATAAAATATTATATACTTCTGTACACTATACCTTATATATAGCATACCAGTGTACACGGTACCATGTATAATGTAATTATATAACATACTGTATACTGTACAGGATAACAAGAATATCCCTCTGTGCCAACTGTACGGTCCTGTTCACCTACTGAGATTAATTACGAAGCTTGGACCGATGCTCTCTGCCACAAGCCTGGATAAAACCTCGTTAGCTCTTCTATTAGACAACGTCAAGGTAATATTTTATTATAGAAAATTAACCGGACAAGGACAGTTGACGTCATGTAATTTCAAGTGTCTTTTTGTCCTTGATGTATATTTTTTAGAATCCCCTCCTCTTCCCCATTTTTGATGAATTTGAGGGGAAAATCAAAATGTACATCAAAAACAAGTTTTTTTTGATCCTTCCTCCTCTAAAATCATTTTTATCTCCAATTCAGCGAGAAAAAAAAACTTTTCCTCCATTTTGAGAGAATAATGTCCCGTGTATTAACTTACTGAATTCAGGACATTTTACGATAGAAATACGACCTTTTCTTCCCCATCGTTGCTCAGACAAAGGTTAAAAGAAATCGTTGTGAATCCGGCATGTCACAGTTTGAATGGAAAATGTCATAAAATTACGTCTCAAGTCAAATAATCTATTTACCAAAAATTAATTTTCTTCTTTTTAGGATTTTATTGAATATATTGGGAGACACAGAGAAACCCTGTTTCAAATAGAGGTAATTTCTTTTTATTCACATATTATTTAATATTTGTCAAGTCAAATTTTACATTTTTTCACTTGAGATTATATGTGTTATTTTTTGCTGAAATTCATTTTCTGATTGTAATGAATTAGAACACTTTTAGTATTTTATTCTTCAAAAGAATACATTACCATAGTTATTTGTATTTTTACTAGACTTTTAGGGCGCTCATATCTTCTATTTTAACTTTTAAATGTGGCACTATCTTCTCTTTGTACAAACAATGACAAATAAAAGTTTACGAATTTTCAAATTTTAGCATTCATAAACCTTCCCTGGGGTCATGCGAGAACCCACACAAAACAAACATACAGACAATTAAAATATGTATGTACAGAAGATAGAAGAAGAAGATTGTAATATCTGTTTTTTTTTTTTTTTTGTTGTTTATATGTTCGGTCTCGACTAATGAACCCCTGGGCCGATTTGCCTAACATTATGATTGGTTAACTCGGTAAATCCAAGTGCATGATCTAAGCATGACAAAAAAAATTTGTTATATTTCGTTTAGACAAAGCCGGGTTCACAAGCTTGTATACTAATATATATATATATATATACTGTCTCAACTGTCCCTTGGGATAATATATATAGTAAGATATGCCGCTTTGCGAAGTCACTGT
The DNA here is from genome assembly GCF_000591075.1 of Eurytemora carolleeae. Classification (NCBI taxonomy): domain Eukaryota; kingdom Metazoa; phylum Arthropoda; class Copepoda; order Calanoida; family Temoridae; genus Eurytemora; species Eurytemora carolleeae. The sequence goes on along the minus strand of NW_019396291.1, from coordinate 54,900 downwards.
AAACTAGCCAGGAGGAGAAGATTTGATTTGATTTGAAATCTATGCTTCACTACTCGTACATTTTTGTGACCTCGTAGCTCCTCTCTTTTAGATTTTAAGAACAAATAAGAGAAAATCAAATTTATGGTCGACCATATTAATAATAATAATAATGATATTTCAGGATTATGGAACTGCATCCCCCGAGTACCACAGAAGAGCAATATGAGCAATATATGTCTGAACTACATTCTCTACAATATAACCAACCCTTTGTTCAGCAGGCAGCAAATATAAAAAGTAAATTTTAAAATGTACTAAATTGTTTTGAAGTTTACTCGGTGATAAAGCGAGATTGATATCTTAAAATAAAAATTGAAGTTTCCCTAAAAAAATATCTTAATATGTAAATTATTGGAAAAAATAATGTTTTTTTACAAAATATACGCTCTCGTTGTACATAACAACTGTATTGCGTACACTGGGGGCCCAGAACAGTTTTGTTACTTATAGATCTGTATCGGTTACTATTGAACATTGGTTGTCAAAGGGACTGTATTCGTAATTTTAGTGACCTTCCAGTTAAGCATTTAAAGGGACTGTAAAGGAAAAATGAAAGGGGGGTTTAGGATGAAACCTGAGAATGTCATGCGTTGAACGCGATACATATAAGACAATAAGACATCTATCTGATGTTCCTGTCTCGAGAAATTGATATAAAGGTTTCAGCCTTTACCTCCTTTCATTTTTCCTTTAAAGCCCCTGTAAGGATACCGATTTGAATCTGACGTGTCACTCTATCAAGGATCACTTGTTCAATTAAGTTCACTGTTCCTTTGATTTATATTGAAGATTACAAATCTATTATGACTTATGAGGTGAACATTTATGTTATGGATTTTATGATGATGCAGACTGTGCGGACCCCACTGCCCATGGATACGTTTCGGAGGCTAGGAGTGCCGACTCCTACTTCATTGAATGATGGCTTATCCTTTAATAATAATAATAATAAAGTTACGTTTTCATTCATGTTATGTGTTAGCATGTCTTAACTTGTAAAAAAAAACCTTTATTTATATGCAACTATGCAAACTGAAGAAATTATTTTACTTCTTACGTTTTTTTAGATAACCCTAATTTTTCATAATTAACTACCCATAAGTACAAAATGTTTTGTTATGTTTTGTTATTAATGTATTTAGATTGTAAAAAGTCTTTCAATTAGCTTCGTGAATAATGTTATCACACTTTGTTGTGTAAAAAAGCACGCTGCTGATGTGAACAATGTTACTACACTTTGTTGTATAAAAAACATTCTGCGGATTATTTTACTTCTTTGTTTTGTTACTCACTTAAAAAGTATTTCATTTTAATTATTAGTATTTTGAATATGTTGATAAATTGTGGAATATTCAAGCTAATAATAATAATATTTATTTTCAGACATTGAACATTTTTCACAATGAAAGCAAATGGCATGATTGATGACGGAATGATAAACTAGGAAACAAATTTTTTTTTTGAAAAATAATTTTTTTTACAACAGTATTTATTCATTAACCCTTTTTGGAGTAAAATAGATAAAAATATTGTTTTGTTTTTTTGTGGTTTCCCAATTAAGTTGCGGATTTATGCGGCCGAGAGAATGAATGAAATTGACAGAAATCTAAAACATCGATATCTCCCTCATCGTTGCTCAGATAACTGTTTAAATGGGGGATGCACTTCTTATATGGGTATTGACGTCACGTTAGTCTCTTTAAATTGGCTGAATTAAATAAATAAACTGCTAAAATTGTTCCAAAGTTTAAATCTTTATTTAACATTACAGGGGAAGAACGTTCCAACCCGTGCCTATGTTCCAAACCTGACACTGAGGTTTGGGCACAACTATCATGATCAACGTTTAAATGACTCTTCTTGTGCCGAGTGCAAATATCATATAATGAACCTATTTCCAACATATTATGAAGCACGAAGAGAACTAAAAATAACACTATTTACTTCTTTTCTAAACTTAACTTCAAGTAATCATATTTTCGAAACAATTCAATGTTTTCATTCTCGCAAATTTTCGCCTTTTAAAACAATAAAAAATATTAAACAATTCAGAACAAAACACACTTTCATAATTTACAGAACAGCATAAATCACTGAAAATATTTTTATCTTCAAAATTTTTCTAGAATTTGTTTGGATATTATACTTTTATATACTAGGAGTACAGATGATTTCAAGTTTTTATTTTTAGTAAAACAATTCTCGCAATTTTTCTGTTCAATTAAATTGTAAGAACACTATAATATTAATGTTAACATTTTTCAGTTTTTTAAGTCGTTCAAGTTTAAATATCAGAACAGAATGTAATATTTTATTTGTATAGTTTCATTATTTGAATTCCACAATGTGCAAAAAGCTTGTTTTGTTACCAAATGCTGTAAATGCTTGAAAAAATGTCGTAACTCGTGACATGTTCTAAAATGTGTTTTGCGGCCAAACTTTGCATTTGCTTTAAAAATGTGACATGCTCTAAAACAAAATCAATCATCATTAAAAATTGAAATTTATTTATTAGTTGGGGTTTTGTATTAAAATTTTTGTTATAAAAATGTAGTTGGCTATTCAAAATTAAAGTATGCAGATGGTTAAATTAAAAAAGATAAATTTGCTGAATTGGACAGAACCTAACACTGGGCTAAATCACGGTTTCGAACTTTCTTCCCCTGCATTGATAAAGAAAGATGCACTATGTATTTTCTTATCAATTATTCTAAACAAGTTTTTATATATTATTTTTGCAGAAACATGTCAATAGTTCAATATATCCTTGTTAGAGGAGATCTACTTCTAAAGGTACTTTTTAACAATTATTGTCACCATTTCTGACAATCATTTTCATGATAAGTGACAATCATTTTCACATTTCTTACAATCATTTCATCATTTGTGACAAAATTTTCACATTTCTAGCAATCATTTTCATCATTTGTGAAAATCATTGTCGCTTTTTCTGATAATAATTGTCACCCTTTCTGGCCATCATTGTCACCTTTTCTGACAATCAGTGTCGCCTTTTCTGACAGTAATTGTTCCCTTTTCTGACAATGATTGTCGTTATATCTGACAATCATTGTCACTATTTCTGACAATCGTCACCATTTCTGACAATCATTGTCATTATTTCTGACAATCATTGTCATTATTTCTGACAATCATTGTCACCATTTTTTAGAATTATTGTCACCATTTCTTATAATCATTTTCACCATTTCTGATAATCATTGTCTGCATTTCTGACAATCATTGTCGCCATTCTGTCAGTAATTGTCACCATTTCTGAAAATTAGTGTCACCATATCTGACAATCATTTCCACCCTTTCTGGCAATACAATAATTGTAACCAGTTCTCATAATAATTGTCACCATTTCTGACAATCAGTCACTATTTCTGAAAAGCATTTTCCCTATTTCTGATAATAATTTCCTCAATTTCTCACAATGATTGTCACTATTTCAGACAATCATTGCCAGTCTTTCTTACAATAATTGTCACCATTTATCATAAAAATTGTCGTCATTTCTAACATTCATTGTTGACCTTTCTGATAATCAGTGTCACCCTTTTTTCTGACTATAATTTCTGACAATCTTTTTCACAATTTTTGACAACAATTGTCACAATTTCTGACATTAAATTCTCATCATTTATGACAATCATTGTCATCATTTCTGAAGTTCGGGGGGGGGGGGGGGTAAAGAAGATGAAAAAAGAAAGACAGCAGCAGGACGACTTGAAGGCCGTCTTTTGTTCGTAACCTTAATCCTAGCATTTTCTTCAGATTTTGACAATTTTCTGAACGAACTTCGTAATATCTCCGGTATTACTGACAACATAACAAAAACAAACATATGGAAATACCAGGATTAGGAGAATTTTGTGATTTTTGCAACACTTTCATTAACCATGCATATAAACGTAGATGTAGTTTGCCTTTCTACTGTCAAGTTTCGTGGGACACCCTGTATATGGATTTATTTTGATAATGAATTAAATGGAACTGATCTCACAACAAATATTATATATTTTTGATATTTTTTTGAATATATGTGTTCTATGGAAATATTGTTTTTAAGTACTTATCTCTCAATTTATACTATTATTGTAATCATTATTATAAATAAAAAAATCTATATTTTTATTTATTTACTTTTTCTTGTTAAGCTGTACTTTTTCATTTTCATCAACAGCTTCGTCATTTTTATCATCTTCGTCATTTTTATCATCTTCGTCATTTTTATCCTCTTCGTTTTTTTCCTTAATCTTCGTTATTTTCATATTTTCGTCATAATCATCATTTTCGTCATAAACATCATTTTCATTATAATCATCATTTTCATCATAATCATCATTAGTTTTAGCATCATTATTTTCATAAGCATCATGATTATTATCATCTATATTATTATCATCAAAATTATTATTACCATTATCATCGTCATAATCATTAATAATCATCATTATCATAATTATGTAGGAAGGTTGGCCTGTTGGCGCTGTAATTGCCCAAGCTTGTCATGCCGCTACAGCTGCCATTCATCTCTACTACTCAGGAATCCATTAAACATTTAGAATTGATTTAACAATAACCTTTAATAATAAATATATAATTATAAGGGACTGTTTGCAGTTATTAATCTCATGTTGCTATATCAATATATCGTTAAAAATATGCAGGGAATTAATGAATTTAAATAAATCAGAGTTGGGCGGTCTGGGGGGTCCACAATGGGGCCTCTTGCAGATTTCACTTCCTTATGATTCCTTATTGTTGATATCGAGAACAATGCTTGATCTCGATCTTTTTTTAATCTACAGATTAATTTAATTTTTATTCGTTATCCCGCATTGTAATCGTACACAAAAGTTAAGTAAGTTAAAGTAAATTTCTTGTTAGATTGACATTTAATATGTTCTCAAACATAACGATCTTTTTCTGATGAAAATTTTGTATGTCTACAACCAAATAATTGTTCTCATATACAACTGGGTGCAAAATCAAAACTAAGGAGCTACGAGGTTCAAAAGTCGGACCAGTAATTTCAAATATGAATACCTTTGAATGTTTGCGGCATTTTTTCGGTCGATCTTTAAAACTGATTTTTAACCAAACTACATAGAATTACATTAAAATATAAATATTTAATTATTAGAAAATATTTAAAGTTCAAATTGGTTTAATAATTTACTAAATGATTAATTCAGACGAACAAACCCAGTTATTCTCTGTTGGCGGCAGCCTGAGGGATCTCTTATTGGTGGAAACTATGATACATCTAAAAGGAATTGATTGACCTAATTCAATGTGCCGCCACATAATACTATTTGATGAAAAAAGAATTTAACTGAAAAGTATGAGGAATGAGGATGGTTATTTAAAACAATCATTGAAATTTAATGTCAGCAATAAAATGACTTCTAATTTGAATTATCAAAAAATCATTCTCCATCTAATGAACTGAATTCTTGACAGTACATTTGTTTCATGAAACGTGCTGGGTCGGTCGACTCTACAGTCTACATTGGGCTGTCCAGACTGGATACACTGTACACTACGTGTTGTACCGGCACAGATCATGCAACTTTTAGAGTGGGGTGAATGAGTTATCCAAAATGGGGTTTTTCTGTTTTGAATTCTATTTACTTTCAAAGAAGGGGGACTCAATAGGGTTGAGACATTTTTCTAAATCAATTTTACAAAGCAAAATGGAATTCCACTTAAAATTTTAAGGCATGTTTTAAACAGTATTTTTCACAATTCAAAAATGGGCCCCTCAAATGATTAAATTTGTAAAAAAAATCAGAAGTGTAAATGAAAATGAAAATTTTTTTAATTTTTTGGTTTCTATAGAACAGTTTGAAAACCGGAGTTCGAAACAATTTACAGAATTGAAAAATATTGAAAATTAGCAAAAATCGTTTTTTCTTAAAATTGAGTTCTTAAAAAAATGGGAAGTTTTTACCTAACTCGGTCAAATTTAATATTTTTAAAATCTGTAAATTTAATATTTTCAAAATCTGTAAATTTATTTGAATTTCAAAATTCGGTCTGGTTCCAATAATGCCCAATTTGATAAGTTTTTCAAGAATTTTATTTTCAATTACTTGTTTCACATTTTTTATCATTGAACCCCATTTTAAACAGACATTTTTGATATTTGAGAAAATGTATTTAATCAACATGTCTCAGTATTTCCAATAGAATACTTTTTGCTGCTGTAAAATTGCTTCAGAAAAATTTCACACACTTACCTCTCAAGGATTTCCAGCCGAGCCATATATAAGAACCCTAGACAATAAAGATTTTATTCAATAAATAGAAACCAGAAAAGATTTTTTAAATTTTATTTAGTGTTTATTAGATCTATGCAATTACAAAGAAAAAGTTTGAGCAAGAACAGTCTTTGGGGTGGTTCGAACAAAGTTCTGCTAACTACCTGGGTTCGATCAGGATATTGCGATGTTCATGGCCGCATTTCCTAGGACAGACCCAAAAATAGCAATGTAGACGTGATGTTAAGTAACATTACGTTTTTTAACAAAGATTAAAAAGGCCTGCCCGATTGACAACGGTACACTTTTTAAACCTTAATCTATGCCCTAACAAAGAATGAAATTAACAGAATCAACCTTGTTTATATTGTAAATGGAAAGTTTAAAGGTAACCGGCATGCCCTTATTTAAATATAGAGTCATTGGTAATTACAAAGATAGTTCCTTTAAGAAGATTTAGATGTTGCCAAATAAAGTTTCTTTAAACAATATGTTACAGAAGTTGCCACTTAATTCCCATGTTTTGTGGAACACCCTGGGATTAAAAGTAAGGTTTCCAACGCAGGTGAATTTTACTTGCGTGCAATTGCTGGGCCTGTAATTTCCGCGCAACGGAATTCCGATTGGAAACCCAGGGATTAAAAGGTGTTGTCCCAGAGGCCGCGATGTAAAAGCTTAGGTTCTAGTCTTAATTCCTTAACGTTCAAAGTTAGATCCAGCGTGGTAAGATTTGACAAAAATAGTCGCAATGAATCTCAAAACTTATTTTAGTCAAAAAAAATTAATCCCGGACCTTTAACCCAGTTCAACTTTAGGACGAAATTAGATTTTTTGAAAATATAATTTTTTGTTTTAAAAATATTGATTTTTAAAGTCACAAACTGTGGATTGAACAGCCTGAGAACTATCCAACATGTATTGCTCTGAAACCATATCCAAAGGAAAGGAACATCATCTAACATTCTTCAAAATCAGCCTTATTTATAATTTTTTTTTTTTTCGTCTTAAGATTTTATTTTTATTGAATTTCAAGTCGTCTTTTAATAATGCTAATGAGTATAGGACTCTGGACCTAATTTAAGGAACTATGCTTTCTAATTTAACTTTTAATAATGCTAATGAGTAGAGGACTCTGGACCTAATTTAAGGGACTATGCTTTCTAATTTAACTTCTAATTGTGGATCTATCTGTGAGCATCGTCTCTAGTTGTGCAATATAAAACAAAAACATAAAAATTTTGCAGATTTAAACATATTTTTTCGCGCATTTTCAAAATTTTATAAAATTAAAAACTTTTTGACACAAAGTACATAGATAGATTGGGGAGGTCTCTGAACTACAACCAACCGGTTCAAATCCTGAATCTAAATCTTTAATTTTGAATCGGTGATTCAGGATTTGAACCTGCGGTTGGTTGTTCAGTGAGTACCACCTAGCTCAAATTCATTAAATCCCGTCCATGGTCCCTCAAGCACTTATTTTCTATAAATCCTGATATCATGTTGTGACAGTTGTGGAACTTTGAATTCTGCTAGATTAAAAGTTAAAGATATTTAATGTACGACATCAGTACGGTTGCAACGATATAGAAATTAGAAAATTGGACTGTAAATGAAAATTCAAGTGGTATTCCATTGAAAGATTTGTATGTTCGATTCACAACGGCAACCTGAAAAGCTTTGTCTGATCCAAGTTTAATATGATATCCAGTTTTTTTGCTAATTTTTATTTTTATTTATATTTTTATTTTGCTTTATAATTGGCTTGCGCATTTCCTGCTTCATAAGCAACTGATGAATTTTTAGAATTTAACACTTTTCAAAGCAGAATAACGAGACATTTATGATTCGATTAAGGTTTCCAGGGTATCGTTGTAAATAGGATATTGCCATCTTTGCATGGAGGGTCACTTCAAATTAAGCTTACAGTCACTTTCTAGTTTTATTTTCAAATTATGAAATGTTGTCTTTTGTAGGAGGAGGTTCAGAAGTTTTTCAAGAAGTTTAAATTATACAAGGGGCCTAAACTGGCAGTGGAATAAAATCTTTTAATTAATCTTTATTTTCACCTTTATTTCATGGTGATAGAAAACTCAACCTTGAACAAGAATGTTCATTTAAAACTAAATGAAATGCTGCACGATATTTCTAAATACACTTTAAAATAAAAGACTTATTTTTTGTCACTTTTCTAAGGAAAACTTTAAAAACACTTTTTTATTTTTTTTATATTTTTTCAGAAAAATGTTGAAGAACGTAGTTGGACTTGTGACAGGGGGCGCTAGTGGACTGGGCAAAGCAACTGTGGAGAGGTAACAGATACTCCAAGGGGGGGAGTAAATACGACACCCTTCCCTCCCCCCCTGTAAACTCATTCTTTTTACTAAGGATCTCATTCCCCCCCCCCCTTTTCAAAGAGTGTATTATTCAAAAATGTCTTATTTGTACTTCAATCTTGGTTGTTTATGACCTTGATAAGATTAGATTAGTGTTTTTAAGAATAATATAAGATTCATAAATATACTAGCTTGGGAGCCCAGCGTTGCCCAGGTTTCTCACTTTACCCGCACTTAATCGATTTTACCAGAAAACTTAATTTTTGCTATTAAAATCAAGCCACTCAATTTAGCTAAAACTAAGCTAAGAATATTCCCGCGCGTGGTTCTCCCAAGTTCTCCAATCAAAATTTGAGGAAATTCGGTCAAGGGGTTCATGAGTTATGATCGGATTTACAGACAAACAGAGATAACTACTTAACATATATAGATGTTTTTAGGTTTATCCGAGAAGGTGCTAGGGTTACCCTCTGTGATCTCCCATCATCTCAGGGTCCGGAGGTTGCAAAGTCTCTAGGTAACAAAGTTATAAACCTATCTACTGATTAGGATTAGGATGGCCATTCTAGGTATAAAACAAACTGTGCAAATTTTTAAATGAAATGCCGAAGTCTAAAACAAAAATAAATTAAACTTTAAATTCTGAAGGGTTCTATTCGGGGAGGAAGACTCAACTGACAAAATTTCCAGAAATAATTCGAGTTGAAACATTTTTCGAAGTGTCTTCCTTACACAAACTCTAAAACTATCGGCTTTGATAAAAAAAGATGGTTTAGGGGAAATGAAAATGTGAATGTAACTTGTAAACTCTGAAATAATGAAATTGTAAACGAACAATTTTTTTGTTGTCTCTTTTTCTTTAACCAAATAATAGTAGTTAATCATTATCAATAATCAATTATCATTCAAGCTTATTATAACTGCTGATCCTCTCTTTTCAGACAGTTTGTACTCTTCTTCTAAGATTATCGATTCCAATATTTGAGAGAAACTTTAATTTGTTTTTATTTGGAGATGTCGAGATTTTTATTTAGTATTATTTCTGTTAGAAATTTTATCCTTAAACTTTTGCTAAAGTTGCTATTTTTATTGTCATTTAATAAAAACTTTTTTGCGAATTTTTCTTTTTATATGGGGGGGAGTTTTAAAAAATGATAAATTTCGAAATTTATTTCGGGGCCAAATTTTTCGTTTTTAACCCTTGGGTCATAAGAATTTCCACCCAAAATTTTGGCCAAGTTGGTTCTGTTATGTTTTGACGTTTATTTGATACAAATCTTCATACAGACCATCGGAATTTTTATATAAATTTAAATTTAAGTAGCTTTTTCTTCAGCTATGCATTTTTTTAAATTCTAATTCCTAGTATTCTTGGGAAAGGGAAAGGTTACGTTATATACAGCCTCTGGGGATCAATGCCTTCCCGGTTCAAGCAACATAATGATAAATATGTTTTTAATATGCTTGAGACAAACATATATTTTTGATTTAATTTCATTTGAAATATTTCTCCAAAAATTCATTTATTATTTTTCCAACTTTGATATAAACCCAACCTACAAAAAATCCGCTTTGCGCAAACATTGATCGATCTAAAAAGTTTTAAAGGCTAGTTTTAAGACTAAAAGTATCTCTGATACACACAAAAATAACATCGGAGTTTTTTTTTAAGGTGAAAATTGTTTATTTGCTCCTGTGGATGTAACTAAACCAGAAGATGTTGAATCTGCCCTGGCCCTCACTAAGGTAAAATCTTATTCGTTTTCAAAAAAAGATTTTTAAGTTAATGTCTTTGTAATATCAAGTAACCCTCAATTTAAAAAGATGCATTCCTGTATAAAAAGCTGGTTTTTTGGTATGCAACAATTTTCATTTAATCCCGCCGGGATATTTTCATTGAAAGATACTTTGAAAATCTACAAAGGCAAAAAAAAATCCGCAAAAATTCAATGATAAACCCTTGGGCTAGGCCCTCGGGTTTATAATTGAATCCCTCGGGGGTTTAAATTTCCATTGATTCTAATTTTTCTGAGAGTAAATGATACATTCCCGATTTACGATGGTCATTAATGTGGAAGGTAATGTCGTTTTTCTAGCTTGAAAAGTTTTTAATTCATGATAATTTCCCCATTGTTTCTGCACTATTCATAAAGAAAACCTAATTTACTAATGCTTTTAAGAATACGTTGTGACTTGGGACATGCCACTCTATAAATGAGGAGTCTCTTGTTGGTCAGTCTGATTACCAACATTTTAAAATTAAATCATGTGAACCCACTTTTATTTATTTCAAAGGACTAAAAATCTTTCTTGTACATTTTTAAGCTAGTGGTAAAATTTGTCGTCTGATGACTTATAACAACATTAAGTGCTGTATAGTTAAACTAGAAGTTTTGAGAGAATCAGATTATTTTATGTTTTTCTTATTTATAATACGATTTTCCTGTCAATATTGTTTTATTGTTTATATTAAGTTTCTCTCTTGTTAATTTAATGTTTGTCTCGATTTATTCATTTTCCCCTTCAGATGGTTTTATTTTCTGTGTTTCTTAATAAAGATATATTTTTAAAATATGTTTCTTCTTATTTAATGATGGGTTGTCTTTTGATAATGATAAAAATCAATCTTTCATTATAAATAAAATGCTTCATGTTTCTCCCAGGAGAGAAGAGTTGTAATTAATTTATGTAAAACTGAAAATAGTGATAATTCAAAACTCGGGGATGGTGATGGACCAAACATCTAATGATAATCTGGGGATATATATCACTAATGATAAACAGAATTGTTATGTCCACCAAAGGAAAATTTACAGAGAATCGGAATTTGTCTGTTTTTCAAAGGGGTTATATATCCCTGTACGCGCTTGTGTACAATACCAGGTGTACAATTGAAATACTATACATGGTACATGCCACGTATAAATTTCAACGACTAGGAGCGCTGACCCATATTTCACCAAATGCAGGGTTGTCTTTTGATAATAATAATAAAAATGGGATGGGATGCGATGAGATTTTTGATTTCATACAATGTGAGTTTGATTTTTTTTAAATGATTTGGTTTGATTTAATTTAATTTGATTCAATTTTTGATTTGATTTGATTTGATTTGATTTGATTTGATTTGATTTGATTTGATTTGATTTGATTTGATTTGATTTGATTTGATTTGATTTGATTTGATTTGATTTGATTTGATTTGATTTGATTTGATTTGATTTGATTTGATTTGATTTGATTTGATTTGATTTGATTTGATTTGATTTGATTTGATTTGATTTGATTTGATTTGATTTGATTTGATTTGATTTGATTTTAGGGTACATTTGGGCGGCTTGATGCTACAATAAACTGTGCTGGTATTGGAGTAGCTTTCAAGGTTTACAACTTCAACAAGAACAAACCTCACGATCTTAACGATTTTATCAAGGTACAGGGTGTCCCGATAAACATGATCTCAACTATTTTATGACGGTACAGGGTATTCCAATTAACACAATTTCAACAATTTTATCAAGGAAAAGGGTGTTTCAATGAACATAACTCAACGATTTTATCAAGGTTCAAGGTGTCCCAATAAACACAATATCAACAATTTTATCAAGGTACAGGGTGATCAAATGAACATGAACTCAGCGATTTTATTAAGTTACAGGTGTCCCAATAAACATGATCTCAACGATTTTATCAAGGGTGTTCCATTAAACACGGTCTCAAGGATTTTATCAAGGTACAGGGTGTTCCAATAAACACGATCTCAACAATTATATAAAGATACAGGATGCTCCAGTGAACATGAACTCAACGATTTTATCAAGGTAATACAGGGTGTCCCAATAAACATGTTCTCACTGATTTTAGCAAGGTACAGGGTGTCCCAAATACATGATCTCAACGATTTTATGAAGGTACAGTGTACCAGTAAATATGATCTCCACAATTTTATCAAGGTACATGGTGTCCCAACAAAAATTATCTCAACCATTTTATCAAGGTACAGGGTGTCCCAACAAACATGATCCTAACCATTTATCAAGGCACAGGATGTCCCAAAAAATGTTAACTCAACATTATAAATGGTACCTTGGTGGTACCTAGGTACCATTTATTGTTTATAATTTACTTCTGAAAATTAATTATCAAATCATTTTTTATTTTCTTGATTTAGGTTCAGATGGTGAATACTGTTGGTACATTTAATGTTATCAGATTATCAGTCGGACTGATGGGACAAAATCAGCCAGATGATGATAATCAAAGAGGTACTCCCCCCCAACCCCCGGCCCCATACCCTTTTTTGTTCTAAGGGCATTCATTGTTGACTTTCGAGCTTGCTTAAATATAAAAACATCTTAAACGTGTTTTTTCACAAAGCTTAGATGTTAGGGTATAGGATGAAGATCAAGTTGTTTTTCTATCACAAAATTAATAATTTTTAATTACGGGCTTTTTCTAAAATTGGTCTACATATTCATGCAGAAATACAAGGAAATAATCAGGATTAAAAACGACGTTATTTTCTTATTTCTCCTGAATGATGTGTATTTTAAATGGTCAACTACATAAATCTACTCGTTTTATTGGAGCGTAACTTGAAATTAGGTCTACAGTTTCTTTAAAGGGACTGTTAGCAAAATTTAAAGTAACCCTCTCTGCATAGATGACAATGCCCGATTCACAATGGTACCCTTGGTAAATAATGTGAAAGATATTGTCGTTTTTCTAAGTTTAGTTATTAATTCTCATAATTATAAACATTGATATATAATACTTACTTGATTAGACAAAATCTTACCTTTGTGAATCTGGGATTGTCGTCTTTGCATTGAAGAAATTACTAGAAATTACGCTTACAGTCCCTAAAATATGATAACATCAGGTGTGATTGTAAATACTGCCTCGGTTGCTGCATTTGATGGACAGATGGGTCAAGCAGCTTACTCGGCAAGCAAAGGAGCAATTGTAGGTTAGTTAAATATGTAATTAAACCAAACAAGGACAAAGTTTTTTTGGTTGAAAAATATCAAAATTTTTAATAGTTAAAATATTATATTGTATTTTTAAGTCGAACAAAAAATATCTATAAAAGCTGAAATGAATTTTTCCTAAAAACATTTCGTCGAGAAAAAGAAAAAGACACTTAACCATAATCATTTTTATGTTAGGGAAAAAAAACTAGATTAATTGATTTTAAATCCGAGAAAACCTATGAAAACTAATTTATTTACTAATTCTGTATTTGTTGAGAAATGACCCTCCCCTAGCCCGAGATCTGTCTGCTCAGGGTATCAGGGTTAACACGTTTCATTAATTTACTCTATATCAGGAATGACCCTGCCCCTAGCCCGTGATCTAGCTGCCCAGGGTATCAGGGTTAACACCATTGCTCCTGGACTCTTCGACACACCACTCCTCTCCTCTCTACCAGAAAAGGTTTTTATTATTTTTTAGTGCTTAGGATCCATTTAATTTTGACGCGGATCAAGATGAATCTTGATCCAGGTAATAAACATTTCTTTACGATTTGCTGATTTTTTAACAGATGAAGTTATTTTTCTTCTTTTTTCGTTATGCTAAAAACTATTCAGAGATTTTTAATCATCTTTTTTTTCAACCGTTAAGATTTGGATTTGAAATAAAAAGATTTTTATTTCCAGTTTTTGGTTGATATTTTGCCCATTAGATCCGGATCCGTGGATCTGCATATTTATGCGGATCCGGATCCAGAAACCAAAATATTGCGGATCCTAAGATTTTTTCTAAAAATCATTTAAAATAATTTTTTTGCAGAATTCTAGTAGTAGTAAGTCAACTTGTTTTTAGTTGGTTAAGGTCAAATCTAGTAGGTCAACTTGTTTTTAGTTGGTTAAGGTTAAATCTAGTAGGTCAACTTGTTTTTAGTTGGTTAAGGTTAAATCTAGTAATCAGGTTAACTTGATTTCTATCAGGTTAACTTGATTTTTATCAGTTAACTTGATTTTGATTAGGTTAACTTGATTTCTATCAGGTTAACTTGATATCTATCAGATTAGCTTGATTTCTATCAGGTTAACTTGATTTCTATCAGTTTAAATTGATTTCTGTCAGGTTAGCCTGATTTCTATCAGGTTAACTTGATTTCTATCAGGTTAACTTGATTTTTATTAAGTTTACTTGATTTTTTTCAGGTAAACTTGATTTCTATCAGGTTAACTTGATTTCGATTAGGTTAACTTGATTTTTATCAGTTTAGCTTGATTTCTATCAGTTTAAATTGATTTCTATCAGGTTAACTTGATTTCTATCAGGTTTAACTTGATTTCTATCATTATAACTTGATTTCTATGAGGTTAACTTTAATTATAATTTAGATTACTTAATTTATAGTGCCTAGTGCCTACGTTAAAATGAGCCAAATGTTAAGTTGTGTGCCTTGTGCCATGAGTTTCAATATTTTACTACCTTGCCAAACTGTGCCATATGTTAAGGTTCGTGTCTACCTTGCATAAATTGTGTCAAATATTTAGGCCCGTGTCTACCTTGCTTAAATTGTGCCAAATGTTTAGGTCCGTGCCTATCTTTCTTTAATTGTGCCAAATGTTTAGGTCCGTGCCTACATTTCTTTAGTTGTGCCAAATGTTTAGGTCAGTGTCTACCTGGCTTAAATTGTGCTAAATGTTTAGGTCCGTTTCTACCTTGCTTAAATTGTGCCAAATGTTTAGGTCCGTGCCTACCTTGCTAAAACTGTGCCAAATCCTTCAAGGCTCGGAAACCCGGACGAATACGCAGCTTTGGTTCAGGTAATATTTAAGGACATTTTCAAACTGAATTCTTATAAGTAACTGATAAATTATTTTTGTTAAAGACCTAATGTTTGCAACCTTTCCTTCCATGTAAACGTTTAATCTTTGCAACCTGTCCATGTAAAATTTAAGTATTAGATCTCGCAGAATTCTGAGTTTTACATATCAAACAGAGTTCATTTGTAGGAACTTAAATCTTTTTTTGTAATAAGTATAATATATATCTTTAAACCCTGATTGTTTAACCGTTTTAACCTTTAATCTTTCTAACTTAGATCTGACAGAATTCAAAGTTTTATCTATCAAACTGAATTTTTTTACAGGAACTTAAAACATTCTCCACATAACCTATTTGTCTATGGCATTTATCAATACAATCTGGAGGTGTTAACCTTAGATCTTTCAAACTTTTGAGTATTAGATCTGGCTGAATCAAAAAGGTCAAAGACATGGTTGCAAATATATAAGGATAAGAAAATTAGAATACAGAGCGAGTAATCAGTTTCTTTCAATATTTCTTTATTTCTAGAATGTCAGAGTAAAAATCTGTTTTGTTAAATGAGTCTGTGTCTTTATTTTAAGATTTTTTTGTGATATTTTTGTGATTTTTTATCACTTTGTGGTTATTCAGCAATCTTGAAACCATTTATTTTTATTTTTAGCTTGGTAAACTTTTCTGAGAAAATAAGTAGAAAATTTGAAAAAATTATTTAGATTTTCCTTAAAATGTTGAATCTTCTATGTTATAACTTTCTTGAGCTTAAAAAGGGAGAATATTTCAAGAGGAAAACGTTCCAAATCATATTTTAAGGGGAGAAAGTATTCATTAAAAGGGGAGTAATTTTCTATTAAAATTTGAAAAAGTTTCTATAAAAGGAGTAAAATTCTTATTTAAAGGATAAAATGTTCCAAATCAGAGAAGTAAAGAGGAGAAAATTGTAAACTGTGAAGGGATTAGTTATTATTGTTATTCAACCTACAATCATAATATCATATCTTTGCAAAGTTGCAAAACTACCAATTGTAATCCAATCTTTAATATTTATTTTCTGTTAATATCGTGAAATTTATGAACAATCTCTTTTTTCAGCACTTGGTACTGAACCATATGATGAACGGAGAAACTATTCGATGCGATGGAGCTATCAGAATGCAGCCCTAGTCCCTTAAACCTGGACCCTAGTTCCTTGATCCTGGACCCTAGTCCCTTAAACCTGGACCCTAGTCCTTTGATCCTGGACCCTAGTCCCTTGATCCTGGGCCCTAAAGTCCCCTAGTCCCTAGTCATTCTCCTTCTCTTACTCAGCTTGTTAAAGTGCCGTCATCGTATTATTAATCCACTCTTCCATTAGAATTGTGACATCACATTAAAGGAACAGAGTTCTTGCCACTAACTCAAATTCCTATATCTTTGCAACCTGAAAGTGAACATTTTTGGTATTTAAAACTAGAGTATTTGATCGAACAGAATTATAATTTAAATCAAAGGTCTACGACGATGGATGGCAAAAATATCGGTGTTTGTGGAAAGAACTCATTTCCTTTGCTTTAAGGGAATGACTGTATAAATAGAATTTGGTTCGTTACATTAAGATGGTACAACGAACCTTCAAACCTTAAACTGTAAAAATATTATTTAGTTCTTTACATTAGTTAGTTAAGATGGTACAACGAACCTTCAAACCATTAACTGTAAAGCTATTCTTCAGAAATATTGTCCTAAATGACAAATATTAGTCGTTGTTCTTCCATTACATGTTTTCGGAATAAATTTAGTTCACTAGTTCTAAATGTTCAGAAAATAATTCAATCTTACTTATAATACAGTTATACAACTTTAATTGGTCAATTCTATTAAATGATTGTTTAAAATACGATGGCATTCACTTCAAACTGAACAAGTTTGAATTATTTCAGTTTTACAAATAAGTTAATAAATGATTTGTAGCAATAATTTTTCAATCTTTTATTTTTATAATATCACGCACCTCTGACCCTTTAGTAAAAGTAAATTCAACCTATAAGGTCTGACTGCGTCAACCTTGTTGCACCGGCTAGTCCTATTGAGTGTCTGCCTTATTTACCCAATGTCCGGGCGATACAGTACAAACTGGGACTGGAAATGTTGACCCGGCTCGGAAATGCATATGTACTACGGATGCCCGTGATATGTAATATGATTGTATGTACTATGTATCCGGTATGTACGTACCTCTATTTATTAAGTAGTCATCTCTGATTGGATGACATATATGAACTCTTGAACCTCTCAACCGATCTGCCTCAAATTATGATTGCGGAACTCAGTAGAACATCTGGAATGTTCTTAGATAGGGTTAATCGGGTTAAGTGTAATACGTTGACTTTTATAGAGATTCCGCGGAATGATTTTATTTATTTAGTTATTGGAATTATTTAATTTCCTGGCTAAGCTGGGTTTCTAAGGTGGTGTGTATACGTGTATGTGTAAGTATGTTTATACAGGATGTCCCAATAAAATGGAAATTAAGTGACAAAGCCATACTTTATTATGTCTGTTAGAGTTTATTATATGAAAACGGTAAATGGCTGAAATGACGTGTCTGCAAAATGAACAATGAAGATAGTATTTTGTAAGTTTCTTGTTTTACTTTGTATAAAAGTATGCAGTCAAAACATAAATAAACAAATTAAAAACATAGCAGACGAAAATCCTACGGGTTACAGCTTTTTCAGTAGATATCCCTAATCAAGAGACTATATCGAAATCGTTACTTAATTCCCATGTTTATTGGGGACACCCTGTATGTCACTCTTTTTTGCGTCCTTAATTCACACTGTTGAACAATTTTACTGTTCTTCAGCTCTTGCTTCTTCTTTATTTCACAGAAAATTTTAAATGGCGACGGATGAAATATTGAAATATTATTAATAATTCTATTTTCTAAATTTCCAGTTGGTCAGGAATGGATCGAGTAAATAATTAAAAGTCAAGTATCAAAGTGAATTCTACGTAATTAACGCAAGTGCAACCCTCTGTCAAAAGGACTTGCAGTTCACAAGGATATTTAACACTCCAAACTATATTTTCCATCGTAACTAAGTGTTAAACTATTGTCAATTGGACATGCTAATTTTTACAATGGGGGTACACTTGAAATTACGTTAATAATCCCTTTCAAGATAAAATATCTCTAAAATATGACTCGGCGCGTCACGCAATAGTAAAATATAGAATTTTAACATTTAAAATTTAATTCCTCACTGATGGTACTTATTTTAACTGTCCGCCTGCATAATCAATAATTATTAAACTAGATAATTTTGATCTACTGGACTTAACATTAAACTTACAGTGATAACCAGTAAACTCCAAAATATGAAAACATCTTTTTAGACTCAAGGAGACGCAGCAATTGTGCAATGTAAGGAAACCCATTTTACTTAATAATAGATTTAATAAGTGTCTAGTAAAACTATTTGCTTTGTAACAACATCAAATTATCGCCAAAAAGTCGTCTTTCTTTCTGCGAGATTTCCGGTTACCACTGTACAATCCACAAAATTGTGGTGGCCCGGTCATAATTTCAAGTGACCCTCCATGCAAAGATGATAATGCCTGATTCACAACGTTACCCGTGAAACCTTTATCTGGTCTGTGGAAGACATCGTTGTTTCTCGAAGTTTGAAAAAGATATCTTAAAATACATTTTCCTGCAAGTCAGTCTTATAAAGAACCAACAATTAAAAATGAACAATTTTTGAAATTATAAACATTCATATCTAATTCATACTTGATCAAGCAAAGCTTTTAAGGGTACCGTTGTGAATTGGCCGTCGCCATCTTTATATGGAGGGTCACTTATAATTACATTAGAGCATTAAAAAGCCAAGATTTGAAAATAACAAAAGTTACAAAACATTATTTAAGTATTTTTAAATCCTGCAGCTTTTTCCATTGTCATGTCAAGGATGTAATGCAAGGAAAGTTAATTGCAGTTGCGTACACTCTGCGTATATATTGAAACAAATCTCCCTGGGCGGAATTTGTAAACAATAATAGATGCATCATTGTTCGTTTAGTATCCGAGGGCGTTAAAAGCATTAAATTTTGATAATTTTGATGACTTTGATAATTCACAGAATAGTTTCCTATGACCAAAATATTTTATTGATTTTTTTTGTGAAAGATGGTTTCCATGTCAGGCTTCGACATCCGTCTTGTGTTTACATTACCGCCCTGAGACAGTACACTGCAGTACAAAAGATGCGTACACCTCTGAAATAACTTTCCTCTCATCACAACCTTGGGTCATGTGATGGAGGTGACGTCAGAAATATTTTAGCGTTTAACTGCATAATCGTGCATTTAAAGGGACTGTATGCGTAATCTTCAAGGGACTCTTCATTGTTGATTGGGGCATTTCCGATTCACAAAGCTACCCGTCAAAGCTTTTTAATTGAGACAAACGATGTTATCTTCCACAATGTTGATCAGATTAGTGTTTAAAGGGTACCGTTGTAAATCCAGCATGCCCCAGCTTAATGAAGGTTCGAGAAAACTCAGTTAAGATTATTCAAATGGAAGAGAATAACCTTCTATCAGGGGCGTATACAGGAATGTGTTCAGGGGGGCGCTAAAAATTCATTCCTTCTATCAGGGGCGTATACAGGAATGTGTTCAGGGGGCGCTAAAAATTTATTCCTTCTATCAGGGGCGTGTACAGGAATTGGTTCAGGAGGGCGCTAAACATTTATTCCTTCTATCAGGGGCGTGTACAGGAATTGGTTCAGGGGGGCGCTAAACATTTATTCCTTTCCAGGGTGCAGCTCCCGTTGGGGCCTGGAAACCCAAGA
>NW_019396291.1:14199-34274 GCF_000591075.1 Eurytemora carolleeae | reverse complement strand
CTTGGAACCCAGCTTTGCCTAGAATATGAGTAAACCTACACAACTAACTTGGAACCCAGCTTTGCTTAGAATATAAGTAAACCTATACGCAACTAGCTTTGAACCCAGCTTTGCCTAGAATATGAGTAAACCTACACAAGTAACTTGGAACCCAGCTTTGCTTAGAATATTAGTAAATCTATACGCAACTTGCTTTGAACCCAGCTTTGCCTAGAAAATGAGTAAACCTATGCAACTTTTTTTTCTAAACCGAGCTATAATTTATATATTTAGTTGTTTTAAAGGATTTTATTATTTTAACTGATTTGATTCTTTCGAACCAAGCTTTACCTGGAAACTAAAACTTTTCTAGACATAAGTCAACCTACTCTACTTAGAAAAATTAATAACATTTCCGTGGTTTTACATAGTATCATATATATATAAATCAATATATGAGAATGTTTTCCAAGATAATTGGTGTACTGTAAGGTCAGGACAACGTTCTATGAAAAAAAACAAAGTTTTTTTTTAATTAACAGAAAAATTCGGTTTTAAAAACGGAAACAACCGTCGAGTTTAAATTAAAATCAAATGAAAAGAACCTTCTATGAAAAAAGTACTTTTTCCTACACCTTTAAAATATGAATTCTTTAAGATTTATGACAAATTTAAAGGAAAAAGTTATTAAACAAAAGCTTTTAGAAATTTTAGAAAGTTCCGCTTGTTATCGGAAAGATTTTTTCCGTCACGTTAATTTAATAAACGATTAACAACCGAGGTTGAAAAAAAGCTAACGTGCACAGTCCTAGGTGTACCGCACTCTCAAAACTAGAATATTTAGGATCAAATATTTATTTTAGATAAGCACTTAATAATGTACAGATTAAATAGTTATACTTAAAACTGTATACAAATTATCAAATATCAAATACATCTTAATAATTGAATATCTACACGATAACAAGAAAGTATTTAATATAAAATAGATTAGCTTCCCTCCGGTTGGGATCATTAATATCAAGAGTTTTAATGTTAATATTATTAAATTTTAATATTATATTATTAATTTTTTACTTTTACGCTGTAGAAATACAAAGTACGGTAAGGGCGTATACAGGGGAGGGGGAAAAGGGAAAAGGCAATGTAGTAAAAAATCGATTCTCAAAACGTAACTTCCCATATGAATGCTTTTGAAAGTGGACTTTATGCTCAAACTCAGTAATTATACATCATTAAAACGTTTTTTTATGTCTCAAATGAATCCTAAAAAATGTCTCCACAACACTACATTCTCAGTTAAACTACCATACATTGCCGGTCACTCCCTTTAATTCTCTAAATCCCTAACATTCTATTCTTAATTACGAATAAATGGTTTTAGTATAGTTTAATACAGGTTTTTTTTTACACTATTCCGACTTAAATCTGGTTTACCCGAAATAGACATGGAGGGACAAAGTGCCCCTCCCAATCTATTTCCTACTTTACAGAAATTTTGCACTTTGCTTCCTTTTATAGACTTTTTAAAGAGCTATGTTTAGGTCTGGTAAAGGTAAAATAAGGCATTCAGGTAGTGTGCTATGTGGATTCAGGCAGTAGGTTTAAAAGCCCAGCTTTAAGCCTTAAGTAAGGGGCATGAATATGTTAGTCAGAAAAGTCAATCATTTTGAACAGCATCAGACCAAAACTTTTTGATTTTTGAGTTATCGCAAAAAAACTATAGGGGGGCGTGGTGCCCCGCCTCCCTTCCCCTCAGTCGGAATAGGGAAGCGTGGGTGAATGGCTTGGTCTAACATGGATAAAAGTATAAGAATGGATGAATAAATGGAAGGATGGATGGAGTTAAAGTATAATTGGATGGTTGGCAGGACAATATAGCGTATCTCCGCCAAGACAAACTGTTCAAAGAGATTATTCGTCTCAGATAGATAGATAGATAGATAGATAGATAGATAGATAGATTGGTAGGTAGATATAAAGGTAGGTAGATAGATAGATATATAAGAAATATCATTGAAATTTTGCTTTCTTATTTTGACTTGAAAAAGGCGTTTGACTTATAATATCTATATTTATTTATACTTTCGTTTATATATGGGTTAGGGTTTCCAATCGAAATTTGGTTGCGCGCAATAATTGCCTATGCTTGTGCGCAGAATTGCGTGCAACTGAATTGCTTTACAAAAATCAATCATTTTGAACTGTGACTTAGAAATTTATGCAGCAGATACAAGAAAGGAAATGGGTAGAAATAACCTCTGTAGATTTAAAAATAATCGAGGTCACTTGAAATTTTTTTCAAGTTTTTAAAAATTTTAAAGTTTCTTGTGGTTAAGCTACTAATTACAATTTAATATGTTACATTTTTTGGTAGAGTGAGAACCAGAAAACTATGGTATATGAAGACAACATTACAGTTTATTAGATGTCGCTACAAAGCAAATAATGTTAATTATGTAACTTATTAAATCACTTTTTCAGTTAAAACAGGCCCAGAGTCTAAAAGTCGTCTTCCTATGCCAGAGTTTTCTAGTTATCATGCTTTATATGAATATTGTAACATAAAAAATAAATTTTAAATTAAATTTTCTTAGCATTTGAGACTGAAATGTAAGTGAAGTTTATGCAGTTTATTGTATGCCACTATTAAAGTTAATTTGATTTTTTTAAACTCAATGTTGTTGAACGGAATTGCGCATTAATTAATTGTATTTATTGCGTTCCATTAGGTTTAAATTGAATTTTCTCAAAAATTTGAGACACAAACGCAAGAAATTTGGACGGAATTGAGTGCAGGTGAATATCATGTGAATTTAGATCAACTTTAGTTGGTCCGACACTAATCATTTGTATTGTTATAATGTAAATATAGTTTGTGTTAGGAATCATTTTGTAGTAGGAGAGGAGACATTTTGTAGCATGGGGGGTACAAGAAGGACGGCCTAGTTTTTGGATACAAATATGAAAATACTCCTAAAATTAAAAATTATCAGAGTATTTACAGTATTTGAGATTTAATCCCCAGAATGAATTTGTACAGAGAGACAGGGGTGTACACAGGGGGAGGATGGGGGTAAATCCCCTCAAGGCCCCCTAGATAAATTTAATCTATGAATTCCAGAATTCAGCGCCCAACCCCCCAGGACCCCACCCCCGGACAAATTTCTTTGTACACCCCTGCTTCAGAGATAACTATGCTTTTACTTATTTCTCAAATAATGATAAACTATATTTGAGAGAGAGAGAGAGATTAAAATAAAGAGTGTACACGTATACAGTGTAATTGTAATGTTTCTAGGTGGATAAACATATAGTATAATATATATATATACTACTTAAAAAAAGATTATATATTTACATAAATCTAACATATCTACATAACAAAATAAAAAAGATTGTAATTTCATTTTTATTTCTTGAAAGTCTTGTTACCAATTGTAAGGTTATATAAAGTATAGCATTTTTAATATGTAATCGGATAATAACCTTATTAAAAACATCTATACTAGAGGAGCTTCGAGGTCACTAGGTCATACTAAATATTTCGCATAAATTAGACCATCCCCCCTTCTGTTTAATATAGAGTGCTACTATCATAATTTACAGACAGTTACTATATATACTTTGAAAATTAGGTTAACTACTCTATGCTTCAACTTATTTTAAATATCAAAGACGATCTTCAAAAGTAAACTAAAACCGTTGATTTTTTCAGAGGGCCAAAGAGTATATTATATATATGTATATATGTAATCTATACTGTATACCGATGAGAGGGGGGCGAGAACCCCAACCCCCCCTAACCCTAAGCCCCCCTAACCCTTAAATGGACAATTTGTCCAATTTATAATGTTTTATCAATTATTCAATTATTCTTTAATCTTATTTACAAAATCTCTATTTCTTTCTTAATACCGTTTTCAGAGGGATGAACAACGACTACAAGGGGGTGAACTAATACAAATTCGCCAAAAATTCACCCCCTTATGCTTAACCCCCAAATACACCCTTAAGGGGGGGGGAGGGGGGGGGCACACATTGTCAAAACGTTGTCAAATACTCTGTAATGTAAATAAAAATTAGTCAGCTGAATTGGAGTCCGATTGATGAAACAATTCAAACTAATTATCAAGTTTCAAAATAGTTTCACATATTTAAAGGTTATTTTATCCAAATTTTTCCCTAATTCACCATTGATCAGTTCGTTAATAGTAATTATTATTAATGATAATGAAATATATCTATGGTAAAAATCCAATTATTTTTTCTGCTAAAAAGAATATTTGCCTTATTAATCTAATTTTGAGATAGATCTATACATGTACATTTTCAGAAAAAAAAACGAAAAAAAGTTGTTTTAATTTTAATTTTGAACTTTTCTCAGTTTAACCATACATTGAAAGTTATTTCAAGATCTTTCTCTCAACCATGTTAGATATACACCATAACACAATTCGTTTAAAAATGTGAAATAGTAAGAAACTGTAATGAACAGGTTTTAACGTGTTATTTGATGATTCAGTATATAACCAATTTTAGTCTAGTTGGGACATAAATTATTTGCTCGAAAATCCAATAAACTTTTTTTTTGGTCTGATTCTGAACAAAATTATTCATATCTCCTGTAAAAAGCTTAAGAAGACAGACCACATTTTGAAAATGGCAGGACTAGGGTTATTTTGTGATTATCGTTTCAAAAAAGTATTGGTAAAATTTGGTTGCCAAATGAATGCTGCAAACTATTTTAAAGGTCAAAGACGACGTTCAACTCTTCAATCAACCAATCAATTAATCAAGAAATTCCGATTTTTATCTATATTTCTATCTTTTTTATGTAGCTATTTTTCTATCTATCTATCTGTATATCTATCTATATTTCCTCCTCCTCCTACTCATTATAGACCGCATTGCAGAGACACAATACTGAAGTGTGTATTATAGTGTAAACATACAGATTTATCCTACTTTTCATCTATCTATCCATCCATCTAATCAATACTATCCACCATCCTATCCATCCTATCCATCCTATCCATCCTATCCATCCTATCCATGTCCTATCCATCCTATCCATCCTATTCATCCCATCCATCCTATCCATCCTATCCATCCTATCCATACTATCCATCCTATCCATATAAAGGTCTCGAGCTCTCAAGCAAAAATCGATGAGAATTTGCCAATTACTTCCTTAAAACCAAAGCTAAGTGCTTTATAGTTCTAACATGTACATGTAGAGGGCTACAGAAAAGCATAAGTGAGTTAAGCGGTAAAATAAAAGCCCAAGTTGTTGCGACACTTCAAAGTCGACCCTGTCTTAAAAATTGATGAGACTTTTTGTAAGTAGGCTTAATGTGGTACGTACCCACCCACCTATCTATCTATCTATTAAAACCTTTGACCGATGAAGGACTTATCCTTGTTAATTTTCAGAAACACTTTTAATTGTTTTATAATTCAGAAATATTAATATTCTCTTTCTAGATGGGGCAGAAAATAAATAAAATCTTTCGAATTTTTTTAAACCTCTTTTAACGGAAAATATTCAGTAATTTTAAGAGGGAAACATTCACACTGTACGCAGCGCACACCAGGTTCTATAGGAATTGCCCTCTTTGCATGGAGGGTCAATTGAAATTACGCTTACAGTCCCTTTAATTTATATATTCATCCTTTCGTCAATCCTTGGCCCCCCCCCCCTCCCTGTTGCTATTTAGATATTTAAATTTGTTTTCATTCATTTTTCGGAAACTTAAAAAATGTTTATAAGTTAAGTAAATATTTTTAGATTGGTAAAAATGAGAAAATAATAAATAAAATAAATGTTTTCTTTTAGAGTTAAAATTTTGGCATAGTAAAAGAAGAGAAAATTGTTCATTTTAAACATTTGCTCTTCTTACGCTATGTCAAATGTTGACCCTGACTGAAGAAATATTAAATAATATACCCAAAAATGGTCCAAAAATTATGTAGGAACCAAAGTAAAAACTAACTTATGGCAACAATCGTGTTTCCATTTTTTTAGAATTGCAAACTTTATTGCAAACTTCAACAAATTACATAATAGATGATTTAAAGTTATAACGTAAACTACAGGGTCAGCATATATATAAAATCACAGATCTATGCCACTCTGTATTTTAGTGTACAAGATACTGTTTTATAATTTATGTCAGCTAGGTTGTGTACCACTATGATACTAGTTTAATCTCTGCTGCAAGGAAAAGATTACTGTAGACAAGGCTTTATTCTGAAGTACTGTCCTAGATGAACTTACAAGAATTAAGAATTCTTTTGTCGAAAATATCCACTCCTTGCCTAACCTTTCTTATCTCATTTGTCATTATTAATGCGAAATTCTGACAATGGATCCTAAGAAATTTCAAACCCAGCTTAGCAGTGACTTTTATTTTCCAACCTGTAAGAATATATATAATAAGCATGAGCAACAGCTGGATGAAAAAGCTACATCATCATTCCTCAACATAACTTGTCAGAGAAATTTGACATCTCTGTATGGAAAACAAATAGTAATATGCGTAATATTAGAGAGAAAGAAAAGCAGAAATATGTGTCAAAAGGTATTTTTCTCTTGTCTACAAGGGATTAGAATGCGTAGATCTAAAAGAAAGGAACAGAAAACAAATGTATGATCAGCTAAAAAGAAGATACAACATTTAGAGAAAAATTAACTGCTGTTTTTCAAATTTTGTGTAAAAAACATTTAATTTAAAAATAAATGTTAAAAAAAATAAGTTATGTCAGCCTCTGTATTAAATCATCATCTCAATAAATGATTTTGTATTGATTTATATGCTGAACTGAAAACTTTAGAATTGTGGATATTGACATCAATGCATGATCTCATCTTTTTATTAATCTCAAAATTAATTTAATCTTTATTTTGTATCCAGAAAAGTGTTTATAATTCAACCAAACAGAGGGGCGTTTTGAGAAACCCGAACAGCCAATCAGAAGGCGAGAAAATTTGAAATTTTGGATCGCAATCAATAACAGAACTGTTATTGATCAGAAAAAATGAGAAAAATAGCAAATTAAGCAAAAATCAAAAGTGTCCACAGTGGATATACAGGTTAAGCAATCGGAATAAAAGGTATCCAATTCTAAAGTTCTCTGATGAGCGGGGGAAGACAGGCGGCCATGAGCCACCACTATTTCCCCTTCCGTGCCACAAATGAGGGATTGTAGATAAAATATTTAAAGTGACCATTTTTAAAAAGAGTGGCATTTCTGATTGACACTGTGCCCTTTATAAACATATATTTGAGTAACTTTATGAAAAGAATGGCGCAGGTCTTGACTATGGAACACTTTTCTTTCAATTGTCTTGAATATGGAACACTTTTCTTGCAATTGTCTCCTATGTAAATCCGCAATTCACATGACAATCTGTAAATAAAGGTCATTTTAAATTACATCAAAAGTCCCTTTAACCCCCATAAAAAAAAATCCACTAACAAATCAACAGTTATTTATTATACATATAGTTAATACTAATACAATATATTATTGTAAATATAACCCTCTCCTTTACAGTTAAGTTTCTCCATTTTGAGTTCTTTTTGACAACATTTATTTTTGAGACTCACAAATTTATTAAATAGAAACAGTTTTAAAACTGTATACAATTTACTTCTTTTTGTTTATTTAGGGCATAAACAGTTAACAGTAAACTGTAAACAGTAAACAGTAAACAGTAAACAGTAAAACAATTATGTTCAAAGGTCAGAAATTTTTAAACATATGATCAAGATTTTCAACGTGAGTACTTTTGAATTTAAGGATGAATGCTTGATCCCTCAGTTAGATTATATTAATGATCACATCACTAGATATCAAAGAGGAATCAAATTAATTCAAAAGATGGAGATCTAAGCTTCATCCCAAGATTCAAAACACAAAAATTCTGACTTCAGTACTGAATTAAACATTAAAAGCTATATGTGAAGATGAACAGAGGAACGAAAATAAATTCCAACTAAATTTAATAAAACTAAATTTTGTTCCGTAAAAAAATTTTACAAAAAGATTTTTTTATGTAATTCCTGGTTCCTTCTTCTTCGGATTTGTATTTAATACAGAACGGTACATAGTTTTAGACTAGCTGTATAGTGTACATAAACATTCAGGATGGAATAGCTGACTTGAAGAGCGAGCACATATGAGGGGGGGGGGCGAAACCTCCTCCCCATTACAAATCCTGTGCACGATCTTCATTAATTACTGTGCATGGTAAAAAAGTTTTTTTACGTATTTTGTGCAAAACAAATGTGAAGCATAATCTGCAATTTAGAAACATTAAATTATACAGTCTTCTGACTCCTTGTCAAATTTTCCTTATTATTAAGACCATTTTAGCACAACTGTTGAATCAAAACATGTTATTTTTACAGTCTTCTGTACTGTGTCCTAAACTTCAGTACACAACCTTTTAAAATGCCCCTAAATGCTCAGTCGACAGTCAGGAACTTTAAAATTAGGTGGAGTTCAGTAGGAAGGATTAATTTCAACAACTAGCTTCTGATTGGCCAGATTTAAAATTTTTCCGACCTCTCATTAGTTTAAAACTAAAATTTTAACCAATGACAGAACATATTGATTTTACCAGCTTACTCATTGCCATCCACATTGCGTAAGTTGCCAAAACGCATATTATTTTGATTCCGTAGCTCAAATACAACGCAATTCGCGTAACTCCAGATTTCAAATATATACATTAGGTGCATGCAACACGCTGGGTCAAATACAGACTGGGTACACTAGACAGGCTGGTACCAGTAAATGTGTAAGCAGTATGATTTGCACTAGTCTGGTAAATCCTTGTACTGGTTTGGATAGTGCAACGATTGTACTGAGGATATTTAGAAATTATTTTATCTTGTGCCTTCAAATCATAAGTTCCTGACTGTGTGCACTCAGAATGGCATTTAGATTTCATGTTTTTCTTGATCTATAACTAGAACCTTCTCTTCCATCTCGTCGTCAAAGCTCTGCTGGAAATGGCTGGAATCTACAGAGTCAAAAGACCCCCGAAACTCAGCTGAACCTCCTGATTCTTCAAACGTCTCCCTGAGAATAATATGCTTGGTAATATAGGCACTGTAAGCGCTAAGCACCGGTTCATTTGAAGTTCAAAGCCGACTATAATTAAGCCAAAGCAAGCTGTACAGAACAATAATAGACCTGTGAAGGCAAACCGGAATAGTGCAGTGCGTCAAATAAATAAATAGATCATATAAGGCAAACCGGAACAGTGCGTCAAATAAATGATCTCTAGTGAAATTTATGCAGGGTGTCTCAATAAACATGGGAAATGAGTAACAAATCAAGTCACTCACTTCGAATGTTTATTTTGACACCCTATTCTGTTAATAACGAATAGGGGAGCAATTACTGGTATTGGTCTTTCTATTTAATTAAAAAATCCCAGCAGGGCCGTAAATGGAGGTTTTCAAAAATAAACGAAAGAGTCCACTAACTAACAGTGAACGCCATTAATTTTTAAAATGCTAACAAAACAGATTAGTTGTTCTTGTTAAAAAAAAATAACAATTTTAAAAAAGCGAAACGTTTTTTTAAAATGGTGAATTTTTTTTGTTTAATATTGCATATAACTTAAAAAAATGAAATTTTTTTTACATGTGTTGATGTTATAAATTTTTTTTTTCAGTGCTTCACAACGTTAATGCCGTTAAAACTGTAGTAGACTGTTAATTCTGTAATAATAGTTGAACATTTTCCATTAGTAAAATTTAGACCATTAACTAACGGTAACTTTTAAAAATAACAGAAAATACCATTAACAAAACAAAGTTTTGTTCTTACCCTCTAAAACTAACAGCTACCTGAGATTTTATTCTAAAAACAGTTGGAACTTTAACGGTTAACGAAATGGCTTGAAAAAGTTGGAATGTCCCTACCTACACTGTTCCAAATGTACCGGCTTTTACCAAATTAATTATTCATAAAACTTTACCTGGAATGGTTGGAAGATGTTTGTATAAGATGCATGTCTTCCTCCGGATAAGTAGGGCATGTGGTTTCACCAGTGCTTGGTAATCCTATTCTTGGGTCATATCCTCGGTAATCAGAATCATGGAAGCTTTCAACCTGAAATACCACATCAAAATTTATATATACTTTGCTTGTAACTTTTCCCATTACACTGCATACTGTGAGTAATTCCTGAAATTTTAAATTTAATTTGATAATCGCCTCCAAAGTTTAAAGAACAGGTTAAGAAAGTTAGAAAAAAATTTAGTTTTTAGGGCCTTTTTTAACTTAGCTTGTAGAAGAGGATTATTATTTATTATTAATTTTTATAGTTTACGCAGTATGACTCTGACATGTTTTTTGCACAACACAAGGATTAATAAATTAGTTGTTCTTAAGCATTCGTATGCAGGGCTTTTTCAAACTATTATAGTATATAGTTTTAGAGATATTGAGCTAATAATTTAAATTATTGCTCCCAGTACACAAAGCAATGGAAAAGCTACCAAGTGCATCTATTTTCAAAAATTGGTTATTCGTGGACACCTTACCCTCCCCAATGAATGCGCAATTCAGTTTTCATAAAGGATTTTTCTAGCAAACATACTCGAGATATACCTTTTTACTGTCTGGACATTGATAACTTGTTGTATAATTATGCAGATTTATGAATTTAAATCTAAAACAAAGATGTCTTACTCCTTTTCAATCTGATAGATGGTTAAAACCAAAGAGAATAGAATAAATATTAGAGTGGAATTTACTAGAAAAAAGTGTAAAACGGTCATTTTGTTGTACTGCAGATGTACTTCACATATTTGTGCTATATGACCTTTTAGGCCCTGGAATATCATTTTATAGAAAATCTAAAATTAATATTGAAAGAAAACCAAATTATTAAATAGGCTGGTTTCATAATTGAACAATGATAATTTTACATAGACGATATGCGTTTCACTTTACAAACGATGATTTTCCGTTATAACTACAAATTAAATGATGTTTTTTATTCACCTCATTTTATAAAGTACAGCTTAAAAATTCGAAATTGAAATGGATAGTCTAGGGAACATACTGTATTAATGTACTCTACTGCATATAATTTGTGAACATTTACATGATTTGTACACTTTCAACTCCCTTTCAGGCTGAAAGGGACTGAAAAAATTCAAACCGAAGGATTGTCTAAATTCTACTCTAATATAAATTCTATTCTCTTTGGTTAAAACAAAATTGGCATGCATATAACTATGCAAATGAAGGATTATTTTGAAATTAGAGCAATAGTTCC
Source organism: Eurytemora carolleeae (assembly GCF_000591075.1). NCBI lineage: Eukaryota > Metazoa > Arthropoda > Copepoda > Calanoida > Temoridae > Eurytemora > Eurytemora carolleeae. The sequence goes on along the minus strand of NW_019396291.1, from coordinate 22,987 downwards.
TTAAACCAGAATTAAATTAGATTTTTATATTTGGGGTTCAATACAAATAGCACTCGAACAATTAACTTTTTTGAATCAGCAAACAATTCAAAACATTTTTAATCTTTTCATTTAGATCTTCAGTAAGAGGAGTTAATCATTATTCAATTTAAATATAATTCATCCTAGACCCCTTCTGTATTTTTTACAATCTTGCCTTTAATATGTCTGTCAATTGGCAACTTTATCGTTTAGATTTCAATTAAAATATTGAGATTAATTTAAAAGGTAATTTTCTTCTTAAATGTGAAACTTCTCATATTTCATACTGCCATGTATGAAGAAGAAAGTAAAGATGTAATACACCAAGATTTTAAAAGTGAATCAAGTGAAAATGAAACAATCTTTGGTGGTGTTATTTTTCTGTGTTATTGCACAAACAATTAATTCTAATAAGGTTTTTATATAGATAATTGTTTAACTTTTCTCTTCTTTATAAAATTCATTTAAGATTAATTTTTTCACATGAAAAAGATACACAAATTCAATTTAGAATAGCTTTTTTGCTGGGTAAGAAGCCTGTTTCTAAAGATTTTTAACTAACTCATTATATCTTTTTTATCTGATATAGATGTCATTTCAGTAAAAAGTTGACAAAGGTCCATTTGTTATTTTTTAATTGAAACAAGACTGCATGCTATAACAACTTATTTATTAGGTTTTGCCCATTTATTAAGATTATTTACATGAATATATCTATGGTCCAAGAGCTACTTTTTAACAAATTGCATTTTTATGCCAACTGATTATGATTTGCAGAGGTTTTTCAAATCTTCAAACAAAGTATATATCCGCAAAGTTTTTATAATTTTATAATTTTATAATTCTTATACCCACATCAAAACCTGTAATTTCTTTTACAGTGTTTGTTAATCATATTCAAGAGCTACATATACCTGTTTTTATAATATCTGATTATTAGTTAGAGGTTGTCAAGGACATAATTTAGGCTGATTATGAATATGATGATAATGCTGTCCATGAGATTAAGAGTGATCAGGGTATGCGCCTAGTGGGGGCTTCAAGAGCACAGACCTCTAACTATCCATTCCTAGTCGGGTATTCTACTTTACCCAAGAACAAGAAGGATTTTACATCGTGTACAGGTCAATTGATTAAAAGCATGATGGTAAAATTAAAATCATAAACTTAAATATGAGATAGATATTACATTTAGTGATTCTAAAAAGTGGCAAAGTTAGAATAAGTCACAAAAAATAACATTACTTAGATAATTGAGAATTACAACTCCTATTTTCTCGTACATTGCAGCAAGAGATCAGAAGATTGGATTTTGGACTATTAACAAATCACCAAGCTTGTAGGCAATTGTTCTTTGGTTCAATGTTCAATGTTCCATGTAGATCCCATATATGTTTTCGGTTTAAACCAACAGAATTTTTATAACAAAATTGAGTCTCATTCCCTATCTTAATTTCCCAGTTATCAATTGAATTTGTACCTCAGAATCAATCCTGAGCAATCTAACTCAGGACTGCTTCTCATATATCTTGATAACTGTTGTAGGATCTCTGATAGCAAAGGATTGGGTGGTAAGTGCAGCACACTGTATACTTGCTCTAGTAGATACTAAGAACTTGACTAAATGTGTGGAGCAAACTGCTAATGGAACAGTTCATGTTAACAGGTACCAAGTGGTCAACAACCCAAATATTTGAACAGCAATCTTTGACAAGAAATAAGATTAATTTAAAGAAGTTCTTAAACTCTTTTCTCTTGTTTAGGAAAGGTCATGAAATGAAGTGTGAACAATTTAATAATGGGGACTATAAGATATTTCCTGTGAAGCAACCCCTTGCCTACCTTGGCGTTGATGATGTGAATAAGAAGGTAGACCTTGAGAAGGGAGAGAAAATTCCCATTGAATATTTCATTCGTCACAAGAACAGCTATAGGGGAGGAGGAACATATGGAGAATTTGGAGGGATTGATATCACACTTGTTCGATTATCAAAACCATCCCAAAAGGAAGTTGCTTGTCTTCCTTCAGAAGATTTCAAGGATTCTGGTATAGGGCCTGGGTTTAATAATTCTGAAAATGTAGTGCTAGCTGGATTTGGAAAATACTACAGGGAACCATGTAAAACAGATGATCTAGGACCAGCAAATGATCTCTACTGTGCTGAAGTGCCCTGTAAAAAGGAGGAGAAACCTCCTCAGGAACCTGAATGTTCTAAATTTTTCACCAAAAACCCTGACAAGCTATTAGATTTTGATAATAAGAATTTGACCAAGATAACCTTGATTAGTTTAAATAAAAATGAAACCTTCTGCTACAGAAACAAGTCCATTTCAGAAGGCTCCAAGGGATGGTGTCCTGTTATAGATGATGCCTCAACAATGGGAGAACTTACTACCACAGATACTTGGGGATTCTGCAGTAAGGATTGTTTTCTCAATGAAACTAAACAAATTGAACCTGATGCCAATGTGCTACGTGAAGTTAGACATGTGGATGTTCTCAGTGATAAACTCTGCAATGAATTTTTGGAAAGTTCTTTATATGGAAGTGTGGTTAAGATTCAGCCTGAAATTCTCTGTATTGGATTTCAAAAATCTCAGGAGGAAAAAACATACACAATATCTGACAATAATAAAATTGAAAAGACTGATACAGGTAAAAGCAGTAATAATAGTGTAACATATTAAAGCTGATATCAGTTTATTACTTTTTTCTTTTTCTAGCCAAGAAATCTTATGTAACCTCTGCGGGAACTTGCAATGGTGATTCTGGTAGGTGGTAGTTTTTGTGTTCAAGTACTACAACTAAATTGCTTCAAATTAAGCGTTACCAAACCTAAAAAATATGTGGGCATGGGAATTTTGTTTTAACACAGCAGAATGATTAAATTAATCAGCTTCAGTTAAATATATGTATAGCTAAAGTAAAAAAGAAATTTTTAAGTTAATTAAGTTATTGAATAAATATTTGTAAAAGTCTTATATTAGGTGGACCTGTTTTTGTCAAAGATGAAAAATCAGGAAAATTTATAGTCTTAGGTAAATAGTTTTATAAACAAGCCAACCAAGAAAATTTTATTATGAGAATAATAAATACTGCAGGAGTTACATATTTAATATGGCTAACTTTGGTAGTGATAGAAATTGTAAAGTCTAAAACTAAAAGAGATTATGATCATATTGGCAAAAAAGGGGCGAATGGGATAACTGTAATTTGAAAGAATTATTTTTTTATAAGAGATTTTTTTGTCCCCAGGACATGATCGGGTTGTTACGATCAAATCTCGGAATTTTTTCTATTGCGAAAGTTTGGTGTTGTCTGGGTTTTTATATTGATCTACCAGGGGTTGTAATCTGGCAGCACATTCATCCATCCACGCTTCATTCATTCTGAGAAGAGGGTTTCTCCTACATCCGTCAGGTGGTCATAACTGCTAAACCAGATGTCGGCTTCAGATGTTTTTGAAACCACAGGTTTGTGTGGAGTACGGGAATCGAACCCGTGAACACCAGCCTGGACACCAATCCAGTTACTAGCTGTGGACAAGTGTGCTTAACTTCAGTGATCTAACGAGAACTGGTGTCACACACTCTCCACGCCACCCCACAAAAGAATTATGATGCATCTTAAAGATTGAAATTTGAAAATCAACTTTAAAAGAATTATATCATGCCTTCGATAACATCCAATACTATTTAAAGTTTTTAAAAATATTTTTAAAATTAGAAATAGTATTTTCCATTTCATAACATATATAAAGGAGCAAATAGCTTAATCATATAGATTTTTGATTTGTCATTTATCATAGGAGCTGTGAGTGGGGGCAGAGGCGTACTGGGAAAATGTGGAGGACTAAACAACCCAACACATTACGCAAGGTGTAAAATTATGATAAAACACCATTACAATTTTCAGCATTTTAATTTAGATTAAATGATATATTAGTTTAGACTGAAGAAGCTGTCTAGTTGGATAATGAGTGCAGTTGGAGGTAGTTCTAAAGATCTCTGTTGGTCAGGGGAACCAGCTAGCAGGGAGAAGCATGCAAATGAGTCTACTACTACGTCTCCTGTTTAAACTGCTGTTCTCCATAACAAAGAGGAATAAAGAATTTATATAATAGAATAAAATTATCAATTTTAAATTTTAAATTAAAAAATCCGGATTAAATGGACAGAGATTATTTCTTAGAACTTGCTTGCCTTTTCAGGATTTTTGCATCAATCATTTGAATATACAAGATCGCAAGAACAGACAAGGGCATACAGATTAAGACTTTTTCAATTCTACTTAAGATTAATTCAATTAATCTTAAACTGTTTTACAATGAAATTTTTGACAAATTTGACTGAGTATTGCATCTTAAAATATCACAAAGTCTAATGATTATTCAATTACTGACTCATTATACTAAATCCATCTTAAAATTACTCATTAACCAACTTTGTGATATTTCAAGATGCAATACTCAGTCAAAAAGCTAATATGTGGCACTGAAGGGGAAATAGTGGTGGCTCATGGCTGCCTGCTTTCCCCCGCTCCTAGGACAGACCCACAGTGTCTCAGCTATGCAATGGTAATCTACTTTTTGTTTTAATAGTGGGAAAGGCAGAATACTGAATATAAATTAGAATACATCTAAAACCCGATAACGTATTTCTAAAGTGAACAAAATGCATTGGGATCCACTCTGTGCTGGTACTCCTGGTACTGCTAACATTTGAAAAATATCAAAAGAACTTTTTATTTCTTATTCTTATATGATTCAATCTTACATGTAGATGCATTTCTATTAAACAACATCGCTGATTAACAACGGGATCCCTTGAACCTTTTCTAATCAAGGATGAAAATTGATTGATAATGATACAATGCAAATTTAGGCTGCAGAGAACTGTGAAAGAAATTGCCAGAATTTAAACTGTTTTAAAATAAAAAAGGTTTTTTTAAATCGTTAAGTAAAGTAATTAAGAAAACTTGATAGGACAACAGGAATGCTCTAATAGAGTGGGTTGACTGTTATAATGAATTCTCCAGGCAAAGCAGGGTTTCCAAGCTAGTACTCAAATAGTGGTCTAAAGGTTTATGAGTTGAACATATTATTTTTTAAATGGAGGGTCACTTGAGTTTATTTCCTCAGTGCCTTTAAAGGGACTGTAAAGGAAGAATGAAAGGGGGTAAAGGCTGAAACCTGAGAATCTCTGGAGTTTACGATACCTATAAGATATATATCTGATGTTCCTGTCTAGAGAAATTGACATAAAACTGCGTCGAAATTATACCCAAACGTATATATGTAAGAAAACTTCCTCCAATAGCATTTCAGTATACTGGTCACCTGGTCATATCATACAAACGGAGACATGTGTCAATAATACTGCACTACCATTGGTTGGAGTTCTGATGACATTCTCCGAATGCATAAATAATATTATAAATTGTATCTATTAAAAATGAAAAATTATTAAATTCAAATAATAATAGGAGCAAATTTGAGTTTCTCAGGCTCCTCTAGGATATTCTTGTTTTCAGATTGGTTGCGTATTTGTTGAATATGATCTGTTTAATACTACGAATCTTATACAAATCTTACATTTATACGTTTTGGTATAATTTTGACACTGTTTTATATCAATTTCTTGAAACGGGAACATCAGTTAAAACTCTTATATGTCTCAATCAACTCTTGAGATTCTGCAGGTTTCAGCCTATACCCCCTTTCATTTTTCCTTTACAGTCCCTTTAAGACATACAAAATAAGATGTTTTAAACTACAAAAAGTGTACCTTAAGTTTGGAGGGTTTGTAGTTTTTGTTCTTCATGATAAATGCTGCTTCAGCATTTGTTATATTCTCAATCTTTTTCCATTTAGTGCGTCGGTTTTGAAACCAAATCTTTACCTAAAAAAATTATATTTAAATTAGAGTGCATAAAACAATCACCATTATCAAATGTACCTCCTTCCTTTTCATTGATGGCGTTTTGCTTTTCATTGGAGACTTAAAAGTGAGTGTTCGCGAAAAATGAAAGGGGATATAGGCTAACGTCAAATCAAATTCGATGGTGATCGCTAATAATCTTACCGGTATGAGTCATATTTACCCATTTTCTCTTTAGGCGCAACAGATAGAAGTAAGATTTATAGCGATCACCATCAATTCGACGTTAGCCTTAACCCCTTTCAATTTTCGCAAACACTCCCTTTAATCGTAAACCTCCCATTATTTCAAGTACCCGGCTGACTTTTAATCAGCTAGAGCAAGCTGTACAGAACACATACGGACTAAATAAAGCAAAGAGATACAGTACACCAAATCAACTAGGGAGATTCTAGTACACGGGCCATGCCACACATATTTTATCAATGACCTCCTGATTAAAATTAAAAATTTTAAATTCAACAAATTAAACAGTTGTTAAAACTTCATGTTTCATATATTGGAAAACACTTATTGGTGACCTCTCTCAAACCCTGCTTTTCATCGGATCCCAAATTGATTTGAAGTCTCTCATATTTAACAGAGACTTCTCATATTGAATAAAATTAAATAACTTTTTATTCATCAGACGCACTATGTATATTTTCAAAGACCCTTGTTGTTTATCAAAGGCTCATTGTAATTTATAGAAGCTCGATTGGTGCAAACCTTTGATAACAGAATTCCATAGTTTGAAATATTTTAGGTCTACAACAATGGGTTGCAAAGATAAAGACGTAATTAAGATGTCCCAATAATATTTGTTGATTTAGTATATATAAAACACACAAGGAAAACTTTAATGAAGGAATTTCTTTGTTTATTTGTTGGATTGCGAACTATACTGTACTGTTGTCACGAAGTCCTCACTAAACTCCCTTATTTATAGGGACACCCTGTATGTTTATAGTTCAGAAATGCCTCCTTACTTGCTGTTGTGTGACATTAAGCTGTGCTGCCATCTCTGATCGTTCAGAAGATGACAAATATTTCTTCGTCTCAAAAGTTTGTTCCAATTCAAATATTTGCTTCCCAGTAAATGTTGTTCTAATTTTCTTCCTCTCCTCATCTTCTCTCTCCCTTCTCTCTTCTTTCCCCTCTTTATCTTTTCTTTTTCGTCCAGAATCTAAAAAAAGATTATTTAAAAAATTTTAAAACCTTTAATTGGGGGCGACAAAAGAGCGAGACAGTCTATTTTATCCTTTATTTAAGAATTTTGTTTTTAAATATTGTTTACTGTTAAGTTATGAAGTGTCTAAAAGACTTTAATTTAGAAGCAGAAGTAAACACCAAATTTGCCTGTCCTGGAAACCCTTTATCTAAATTCAAGTTTTTTCCTAAAATATGTCCACTTTTTCCTAATATATGTCCACTTTTTCCTAAAATATGTCCTCTTTTTCCTAAAAAAATGTCCTCTTTTTCCTAAAAAAATGTCCTCTTTTTCCTTAAAAATGTCCTCTGCGAATAAAAATGTTCAATGCGAAAGTTCGCGAACATTTTCTTTCGTATTTTGCAAACTGTTTCGTTAAACTTTGCACTTTTTATCCCCAAGATACACAAATTTCAAAATTGCACGGTTATTTTATCAATAAACTTTTTTTTGAAGATGGTAATTGTCAAAATTCTGATATTACCCCATGAAAATTTGAGTTGGTTGTTAGATGCACATTTTTTGGCTCTAAAAATATAATTATGATGAACTTGTACATGATAATTAAATTTTACTGCATGATAATTAAATTTCAGTAGAAAAAAAACAAAATTTTTAAAATTCATTCCTTTACAACATAATGTTGTAAACGTGATATCGAATAGAAATAGAAATATTTAAAATGGGTGGATTTTTGGTAACTAATTATTTAGTAACTAACATTTTGGTAACTTACATTTTGGTAACTAATAATGAGGTAACTAAAATACAGGGTGTTTCTCTACAACTGATATTTTTGATTTGCTTATACTTTAAGTAAAACAACCTGATAAGCTTGCAATAAATATACTATTAGTTAAACTAGATCGAGACATTTACGTTTTTAGTAAAACCGCTATTCACATGAACTTTTCTAAGTTAGTGTAGCTGTGACTCGTAACCATGCTCCATTTACTGATATACAGGCTCTGGCGCGATCTCTTATGTGACTGACACACTTTATGATTTCTGCAGGCTGCAGGGAAACAGCAAACTTTTCCACAATCATTTTAAGCTCTTCAGCAGTAGCAGGTTGAGCAATAACTGCATAAACTAAAGGCTCGGTGAACCTTATTTCGAAGTTTTCCATATTCTAGAATAATCCAGATTTTCTCCTCTTCAGTAAAAGGGCTATTTGACCTATCAATTCTGACTGAAGGCATTTTTTCAACCAATTTCGAATTTCGAACGAATTTCGCGAAAATTTTAAACGAATTTTGCGAAAATTTTGAGGGATTGTTGAGAAAAAATTTTAACCAAAATTTTCGCGAAAATGAACGACAATTTTAGTTTTTGTTCACATTTTCATTGGCTGAACGAGCTTTTCGCAAAAGAGATTGAACAAAAATTTGGAAACCCTACACTGCTCAGAGCAGCAGACAACTTCCGCTCCAGAACCAGTTTGCGGGCCAAAGAGAACGGAGGCCATTTTGAAAATATGATAAAGAAATCACAATTTTTTTGCTATATACCAAACTTTCATTTGTGTAGAAAATCTTAATTTTTTAATAAATGTAATACATTATGATATAGCCTGTGCTATAACAGAATCATGAATAATAGAATTTAAAAAACACCCTGTAGATGTTTTTCTTTCGA
>NW_019396291.1:8042-14176 GCF_000591075.1 Eurytemora carolleeae | reverse complement strand
TTACTAACATAACAGTATAAAGGAAGCAAGACTAATACATAATTATTATATAATATAAAATTATTATAAATTCCTTTTAAAAAACTGTTGATTAGCTTACCTGGTTTTGACTTGGAGAGATTTAATGGCTGGTCGTGTTCTTTAAGGGCTAGTATGTCTCTAAAATATTTTTTAATTATTTTAGTTTTTAATGAAAGAAGTAGAAATAATGGCATAAGGGGCGCGAAGTGTCCTTGAACTTTTGTACAACTCCTGAGCACTTTAATATGATATAACAAGAATATAATCTGTTTCAAAAACTGCTAATCTGAAGGCCAAAATATTTGTTTCAATAAATTATTAAGTTTCATCATGTCAAAATTTTGCGATTTGAGAAAAGTATGTTTATTGGATTTTTCGGCACAAAACAAAAATACGCACACAAATTTCAATTTATTTAATTTTCCTTGGCATTTTCGAAGAAAATGGTAAAATCAAGAAAAAATACTCTACAGGGTGTTTTTCTCAACTGATATTTTTGATTTGCTTATATTTCAATTAAAACGACCATGATAAGCTTACAATACATATGCTATTAGTTAAAATATATTGGGCCGTTTTCATTTTAAGCAAAATCGCCATTCATATGAACTTTTCTAAGTTAGTGTAGCTGTGACTCGAAACAGGCTTTATTTAGAGATATACAGGCTCTTGCACGATCTCTCCTGTGGCTGACAGACTTTCTGATTTCTGAAGGCCCGGCTGCAGGGAAACAGCAAACTCTTCCACAATCATTTTAAACTATTCAACCGTAGCAGATTGAGCAATGCGAACCATCTTGCATAGCTGCACCCTAGAACCAGCAATCTAGGGGAGAGAGATCAGGTCTTCTTGATGGCCAAGGGTGATCTATAAACCTACTGATCACTCGATTAACTAACTTTTAAAATTCAGTGATGGTGATGGACCAAACCTCTGTAGAGTAAAAAAGTAGATGTTAGTTCCACATTTATTGAAAATATATTTCGGTCTGGGTTGACCCTCGTCAGTTCTAACGATATAATAACCATCAAAATCGATAAAAAAAANAAGGGGCTGGATGTATTCCCATTGCTGTTCCTATCAATTGTTTGTACAGTTTACCACCAAATTCAAATATGTTATTTTTCAAACAAATGTTTAGCAGCTCAATCAAAAATGACGTAGGTACAGATTTATCAGTTCTGTTTTCAAGAGCTTCTCTACAGAATTCTAGACCATCATCCTGAGGTATATTTGTGTACAATCCTGTAACATCTACAGAGAATAGAATAGAGTTGGCTGGTAAATTATCTTTGTTAATTTCTTCAATACATCTAAAAAAATCTGGAGTATCCTGAAGATAAGATGGGTGTAAGTTGGAAAGGGGTTTCAGAAAACTGTCCACAAATAAACTTATATTCTCTGTGTAACTTCCTGAGCCACTGATAATAGGCCTACTTGGTGGAGTATCTCCTGGAATGTGAGTTTTATGTACTTTGAACAGCTGATAAAACTTTGCTGGATTCTTGTCATCAGCAACTTTTCTTTCAGCCAATCCCTGACCTGTGTGGTTGAGTGGACAGTTGCCCCATCCTGTTGAAACCAGAATTGCTTTCTAGATGCTTGACCCCTTACCTTAGGCCACGCAACATCTTGCAGGATGAAGTTTTCCATATTCCAGGATAATCCAGATTTGTTCCTCTTCAGTAAAAAGGCTCTTTGACCTATCAATTCTGATTGGAGTCATTTTATTCAACCAGAATATAAAATTTCCTTTCTAGCTGGTCCATTTTCCGGATTTTTAAACCCAGTTTTGCGCTTTTTTCAATGAAATTTTAGCAAATCAAAAATATCAGTTGATGAGAAACACCATATAGAGCTAAGCGTTTTTTTTTGCAGCTTTTCGAGCTGTTATTTAATGTATGGGTTTTGAGGTATTAAACTGAAATTTCACATCATCAGCATACTCAGGTCTTCAGATTATTAGTATACTCAGCTAACTCTTCTTAGTGAAATGGGAAACCTATTTTTTAAAATTTAATTAAAAATTTTAGAATTTTAGAAAAACGGTAGAAAGCGAGGCGTAGGTAAAAAATGTTGCAAGCAATACCAAATACACTTAATATTGCTTATAAGTTGTTTTCCTATTTCAGAGTTTTCTGGTTCTTACTTTATTTGTACTATTAGTTAGGAAAAAGATAACATGCGTAGACCTCAAGTGCACTAAATTGATGCAACGTGGTTTTCAATTTTAACATTTGATTTGATCATAATTTTCATAGAAAACAAGATTATTATAGAGATAAAGTAATTTTGGGGAAAAATGCTTAAAACGATGTAATTATAATTTGTTTGAGTCAGAACTAGAAATTGTTTATAATAATTTTTGCAAATTTTTAAAAAATGTTAAAATTTTGACTAGAAAATATTCCATTTTGATATTTTTTAAATCCACCAATGAAAAGAGAAAATCTTGTGATACTTTGTATTGCTTTTTTTATAAGGTAGTAAATGCTAAGATTAAACCACTTTCATGGTTTTCATATGTATGGTCTGGTGCCAGAATTCACCTGATGTAGAAAGGAGTTGGTTGTGAGGGTCGGGCACTGTAAATATGGGGATGCCAGACTGGAACCTCAACACCAGAACTCATACCAGAACATAGAACCATCTGAAATCTGTATTAAATCAGAGCTGGGAACTCTTGTATCGAGATCAATTCTTGATCTTGATCTTAGGTTAATCTGCAAACTATTTCAATCTTTATTCTATATCCCTCAGTGTAAACATATCCAGTCAGGGGTTGAAGGGAGCTTTGATCAGGGGAGGAATAACAAAATAAAGATATAGAAAGGTTTAGTTTTCATAAATCCTCAAATTAAAAGTGCCCACAATAGATATAGATATGTTTGTGTTTAATCTTCCTGACAAAAACAATCTCAAGAACTGACGAGGGTCAACCCAGACCGAAATATATTTTCAACAAATGTGGAACTAACATCTACTTTTTTACTCTACAGAGGTTTAGCCCATCACCATCACCCAATTTTAAGTAGACAAAGAGTTCCAGCGATCGAGATAATGAGAATCCAACCACGTAAACAAAAACTTTAAACGAGGATTTTGACAAATACTCCATAAAAATGTGATGCTTTCAGTTTTTACATAGAAAAAAGTTGTCCATAAACTAGTCAACCTACTCAACTTAGAATTTTTAAACCAAGCTAAGAACATTCCCTTGGTCCTCATAGTTTCATAATCCCAACCAGTACAAGGATTTACCGTCATAATGAAATGGTACTGAATAAATGTGTATAGAGTACAATAAGGACCAGAGAAACTGTGAGATATGAATTTTAAACTTAAGTCATGATTTTAAATAATCCAACGAACATGAGAAACACCAATTGTGCAGTGTGAACAGACCCATTTTACCAAATACGTGGTTTAATAAGTCACTAGTAAAACTGAGGCTGAATTTACAAAATTTGAGTGGCGGCTTAAATTTAAACCGCGGCTCAAACATGGTTGGTTCCACTTAAAATTGTATTAAATTTTTCAAGATTTAAACCGACGCTTAATTGAAACCGGTTTTTGGGTGATTTGAGACGCGGCTTAAATTCATTAAATTCGGACACTGTTTGCTTTGTAACACTTTAGTATTGCTTTAGTGTCGTCTTCATATTCCACATTTTTCTGGTTCTCACTGTACTCTAAACACATTTAATCGTACCAGAGCTTCCGCTGAACTTAGAGATTTTTCTGCAAAAAATGATATGTTAATTAGAAACCTATGAAAACTTTTGGTCGTTCCACAAATATATGAAAGGTTTTAAACTTTAAAGCTGTTCTTTGGATAGTTTTTAGTTTTACCTTAGATTTTCTCTTAATAGAATGGTGGCATGAAAACCAGCATGCTCATGTTTCAACCCATATACCTAGCAAAATCTTTTCCCTATACCACACACTCCATGCCAAGTCCATTAGCGCCTGATCCAATCAGGATTCAGTCATGTGATTGGTGTCTATTCTGAACCAATAGAAATAGTATGGCGGTAACATCTATCCTTCATATCTATCGCATTATCCAATCAGAGTTACGAATCCTTCAATCAGCGCTATCAGTAAATGGAAATATTTACTACTACTGAAACTATGGTGCAGTGCACATGTCTTTACTGGCTAAACCCCACATATCAATCCAGCCAGAGGTAAATCGAGTAACATACCGCAGTAAATGAGACCTGGATCGTTTCTGTTAATAGGTTATCCCCCCCCCCTTTCCCTGTCCTCATACCCCCCTTTCACTGTCCTCATACCCCCCTTTCTCCGTTAAAACCAAAATATATTTTATAGTTCAAAAATTTATAATGAATATTAATGAATATTAATGAATATCCCTTTAAATAGGAACGGTGGGGTATTTTAAGGGGTAAGAGGGGGGGGTTACTGGTTCTTGTCACAATACTCCTCTTAAAATGTATAGATCTTGTGTTTCATGGTGAAAATTGACAAAATGAATATATTCTGAAAATCTTTTCATTTACAAACAGTGTATGAATTATAGCCTGCATTGATTTATAATGATTTTAATTTATAATTACTTTTCCCGTTCATATATTTATCCTTGAATGGATCCTGTAAACCCGTAAAATTTTTAGATGTCGTCTTTGTTATAGCGAGTTATTTCGGAAGAAAAACATATATTTTATAGCAAAAATACAAGAAAGCACAGTGGTTTCAGGATGCTCTAAATATATAAATAGATTTTAATATTCAGAGAGAAAAATGTAGAGGCATCAGCAGCACGCCAAAACCTTGATTTAGTCAGAGTAGCGTGTTAAAAATCCTGTTTTAAGAGTTTTCAATGAAATAGGTGTTTGTATAAAAAGCCTTTTTTTTTCAAAAAAAAGGTTCAGACCTTTTAAAAATTAGTAAAAACGGTAGTAAATCGAATAAATCCAGTGTGTTAAATAAGGAATATCATAAAAGTACTTAAAGTTTTTAATTTTTTCTCAGAAAAATGTAGATGATAATTTGAATTTACAAATCTTTCTTGAGATTATAATTTTAGTTTTTATTAAAATAATAACAATTTCTTTTGACTAACTATTTTAAAACACTTTTCGGTTTCAGAGCTTTTTTGCAACATTTAAGAAAAAAAATGGCCTAACCTTTTTTTTGAAAAAAAAGGCTTTTTATACCTACTGATGAAATTGCGGGTTTTCGATCGAGATTCTCAACTAAATTATAACATTTAAACAACTTATAGACTTCTCTTTCAAAAAATATTCTATGCGGCCAAGCCTTATTTAACAAAAATAATAGGTTTATGGAATAAACTCATTTTGGATGACCCCCCCCCCATACCCCACTGTGCCCCATATGTAATTTCATTATTCTTTTCGGCCTAAGGTCCATTTATTTTTGGCAACTCACATGACCCCCTGGAAGGTTTACGACTGGTCCAAGTTTAACAATTCTGTTTTCAATAAGTTTAGACCTTTAAAAACTTTTAAGATCTTTGAAAACAGAAAAATCCGCTAAACTATTAAGAAGTATAAGAAAAAGGAGTAAATAGAATAAATGGGACTGTTCTCTGTATAGATCATGTGCACGGAAAATACATACACACACATAAAGGAAAGTTTTATTCAAATCTTTATTAATTTGGTTTTCCTTTCTTAAAAAAGGTCTCTGCAAAATTTTTAATTTTTTGTAACAATTATCTAAGAGATATGTTCCGCACTAACTAGTAGTAATTAATAAGAACCACAGTGTCCTATTCTAAATTTTTACTATTTCATTTAATTTGCCTAATAGTTGGTTCGAACTATCGAATAGTTGGTTCGAACTATCGAATAGTTGGTTCGAACTATCGAATAGTTGGTTCGAACTATCGAATAGTTGGTTCGAACTATCGAACGTCTTCTCTTGACATTCCAAATATCTCACACTCTTTACGTTTCTTTTAGCTGTGAATAGAATGAAAACCAATATTACGTTCTGTTTGAATTTTCTCACACTTCATTCCCCTTCCCTAATGCTTTGTTCAAAATTTAGAACATTTCCTCTTGACATTAGAAAGTATAAAGCACAATTGTTGACCATAAATCCACCCTCCTTCCCCCCCC
>NW_019396291.1:0-7568 GCF_000591075.1 Eurytemora carolleeae | reverse complement strand
TATATATTCTGATAACTAGTATTGGTGGAGTTCTATTAGTGTATATATTCTGAGAACTAGTATTTGTGGAGTTCTATTAGTGTATATATTCTGAGAGCTAGTATTGGTGGAGTTCTATTATTTTATATGTTCTGAGAACTAGTATTGGTGGAGTTCTATTACTGTATATATTCTGAGAACTAGTATTGGTGGTGTTCTATTAGTGTATATATTCTGAGAGCTAGTATTGGTGGGGTTCTATTAGTGTATATATTCTGAGAGGTCTGGTAGTATCGGCGGACATGAGTAAACTGAAATGGATCTCTCGTAGATTCAATACCATGGTTTTATACCGGGGAATATATTTAGATATTTCTAGTATAGAGAGATATATAAACAATATCATGGTTTTATACCGGGGAATATATTTAGACATTTCTAGTATATAGAGATATATAAACAATACCATGGTTCTATACCGGGGAATATATTTAGATATTTCTAGTATATAGAGATATATAAACAATACCATGGTTTTATACCGGGGTATATATTTAGATATTTCTAGTATATAGAGATATATAAACAATATCATGGTTCTATACCGGGGAATATATTTATATATTTCTAGTATATAGAGTTATATAAACAATATCTTCTCTATCCATCATATCTATCTATTTATCTGATTATCTATCTATCTATATGTCACATTATCTATTTCTCTATTAAATAGCTCATCTTCTTTTTTTCTCTAAAATTTTATATAACAATTAATTCTTATATAAATTTCATATTTAGTTAATGCTTATCCACGTGATTTATACAGAAAAATATATCTAAAATATTTAAAATAAAATTTAAAATTTTCAATATCTAAAATTATTTAGTGCTTAAAGGTGGAATAACAGGGTAATCCTGAAATTATTTAAAGATTACGAATAACATGGTATAATCCTGAAAGTACGATCCGAATGACAACATCTCTCAGAGAAAACTAGACAGGAGAAGAAGGTCAAATTTATGTGATTTTACCGGTACGACTTTGCACTCTGGTCCGTAGTAAATTTGAATTCGAACAGGACCTGCCCAGTTTGTACCGGCCTGCCAGATAACAGCGTGTACTGACCCGATCCTATGGTACAGTACGTCGCCCTAACCAGACTAACATACGACAGGGGTCAATTTTCTTGGCATAGTCTCGTCGGAGGGCTAACTAGACAACTCCCATGGCGTGTTCAGACTTTTTACAGTACCCGGCCTAATCCTAGGCCTATTTGACCGACCCCACTGGCTTAGTCCACCGTGTTTGTGATCTCGTAGCTCTGTTAATTTTGATTTTTAAGACAATTGAATTATCCGGTTACACAATAAACATTCACGGGGAGCCGTAGGACATTTGAATTTCCGAGCCGGGTCAACCTTTCCGGTCCCAGTTTGTACTGTATTGCCCGGATATTGGGTTAATAAAGCAGACACTCAATAGGACTAGACGGTGCAACAAGGTTGACGGGGTCAGACTTTAGGTTGAATTTACTTTTACTTAAGTGTTAGAGGTGCGTGAATTCAAAACAATTTTGTTCTTCTAGACTATGATTGAAAACTTACGTGTAATTTAGTTTAGTTTGACGTGAGGTGTGAAGTACAAATCACAGACTACAGATTGCTTATTTCCTTTCATAGGGTGGGCTACGTTGGCCTAAGTTGACCCAGCACGACATTCTACGTTTTTACGATAGGTTTTAGAGTGCCATCTCACGGCCATTTGTTTAACATAATACCCATTTAAGGGTTAAGTTTTACAACTTTTAAAGAAAGACTCCAATTTTAAACGTTAAACATAACATTTATGAATTCAGTTTATTTTTGAAGATTTGTGTTTCGTATCCAAAGGATCCTTAAATATCCCTGAATACAGATGTTTGCTGATTGGTCGTGTACAGTACTTGTACACAATAGAACATGCTGTGGAAAATATCGCATATCATAGGTTTCAATCGATCTCTGTAACTGTCTTATCTCTGGTACAAATGTTTATATCAGTAAAGTACGAATGTATATATCAATAAAGTACAAATGTTTATATCAATAAAGTACAAATGTATATATCAATAAAGTACGAATGTATATATCAAAAAGTACGAATGTATATATATTTGTTAAGTTGTTTTTTTCTGTAAAACATCAGTTAAACCATGTTTATTGAGGATCGAGTGATCTGAAACAATTTGTATTATTAAATATGAAAACTGAGAAGCTGTTCTGATTAGTGCTTTATTATTATTTGTTAAGTACGATAGAAATATTTATTATTTATTTTTTCATCTTTATTTTCTTTATATTTACAAACATAAATATTTAATCCATGCTTATTGATTTTACGATGGACAGCGTACAGAACAATGTGCGGAGAACTAGTGCTGTTTTTCCATTTTGAAACTTTGAATGCTTTGACGATGTAGTACAGCATCAAAAGCTTCATTTGAAAGCATTAAATTCAAAAGTGAAATTTGAAAGCATCAAAGATTCACTTGAAAGCATTAAATCCAAAAGTGTAATTTGAAAGCATTAAAAGTGTCATTTGAGAGCATCGAACAGAAAATTTGATTAAGTAGTAAGCATTCCACATATTTGAAGAATAAATCGACATTTATTGATTTATTCAAAGGGGTTGTGATATGATTTCTAATAAAATATTGTTTTACAAAAAATGATAAAATCAAAGGCTTTTCGCAAGTTTAACGGAGTAATTATATCTTTTTCGCTCATAGATTTGTTTGTTACTTTTAAATCCACAGGGTTAACCTCAATTTGGATAAGGCTATATATATAATGACAACCTAAACAATACAGATGAGAAGCTATATATATGATGACAACCTGAACAATACGGATGAGGCTATATATATATACTGATGACCTAAACAATACGGACACGGATGAGGCTATATATATGATGACAACCTAAACAACATGGATGAGGCTATATATATATATTGATGACCTAAACAATACGGACACGGATGAGGCTTTATATAATGACAACCTAAACAATACAGATGAGAGGTTATATATATAATGACGACCTAAACAATACGGATGAGGCTATATATATATACTGATGACCTAAACAATACGGACACGGATGAGGCTATATATATAATGACAACCTAAACAACATGGATGAGGCTATATATATATATACTGATGACCTAAACAATACGGACACGGATGAGGCTATATATAATGACAACCTAAACAACATGGATGAGGCTATATATATATACTGATGACCTAAACAATACGGACACGGATGAGGCTATATATAATGACAACCTAAACAATATGGATGAGGCTATATATATTGATGACCTAAACAATACTGACACGGATGAGGCTATATATAATGACAACCTAAACAATACAGATGAGAGGTTATATATATAATGACGACCTAAACAATACGGATGAGGCTATATATATATACTGATGACCTAAACAATACGGACACGGATGAGGCTATATATAATGACAACCTGAACAATATGGATGAGACTATATGATGACAACCTAAACAATACAGATAAGGCTATATATAAAATGACGACCTAAACAATACAGATGAGAGGATATATATATAATGACGACCTAAACAATATGGATGAGGCTATGCATATATATAATGACGACATAAACAGTAAGGATGAGGCTATGTATATATAAAATTACGACCTAAACAATACGGATGTGGCTGTATATAATGACGACCTAAACAACATGGATGAGGCTATTTATATATATTGACGACCTAAACAATATGGATGAGGCTATATGTATATATATATATATATATATATATATATTAATGGAATGTTTGCTCCATTTGTAGAACCTAATAGGACACAAAGTTTTAAATTGGAATTAATAAGAAACAAATATCTTAAACCTTTTCCAAAAATATTACTCACGAGAATTTTGAATAGTGTTCCAATGAATATTAAATGTTCATTATCAGTACTTAGTTTCAAAACGAATAGGAAAATATATCTGGCTTCTAAATATAAGGAATTTAAATGTAAAAACAGGAACTGCTGCTTATGTAATTTGAAAATCTTGTAAACCACTCTGTAACATATTATCTACAAAAATTGGATTTTTTAGTGCTGGGGTTTCTCCTTTTCTTCCCTTTTTCCCTTTGCTATTCACCCTTCCTTCTTTTTTCCCCTTTTTTTAAAATTACTTGGTGAATTGTGTAATGTATTCGTTATTTGTTAATTTTAAAAAATAAAATGTATCTTTAAAACTTTGGAGGGCCAGCCAATCAAAACAACTAGAAATGGTTAGGCTGTAGCCCTGGCTAATAATTGTTTTTTAAAAAATAATAAAATGTAAAATGTATTTATTATAATGTTAGCCGAAATATCTATCTATCTATCTATCTACAGTGAAACCCTTAATAACGAATACATCGAAAGAATTCATCAAATGTCGGATTCTTCACTTCCTGATAATGGAATGTTGCAGATATTTAGTTTTTTAATTAATTGATTATATGAAACTCTTTAAAACTGTTCCCGCATATTCATGGCTATTAATTTATTTTTGCACATACTGAAATTTCCCAAATATAGTATAAAACTCATTGAAAAATTGTCAAGACGACATTTGATAAATTCTTCCGATGTATTCGTTATTAAGGGTTTCACTGTATCTATTTACAATTTACTTTAAATTGACATGACATTTAACATAAAAAAGTATTAGAAAAAAGACTGAGTAAATTCTGTACAGTCTTCTCTGAAGTCTCATTTATTGTGAGTAACCCTGCATAATGACGCAAGTTGGTATATTAATAAAAACCAATAAAACATTATTATCAATATAGAAATGACAAATCACTGAAAATGATATATAAATGAGAAATATATCCTACTCCAAGTATAGAGCTATTAAACAAGGAGTTTTGGCACCAAATAGATTCATAATAGTTCTACTTTTATACACTCTCAACAGGGACTTACAAATAATATCTTAAGAAAATTCCTTTTCATTTTTTCTAAAACATTAAAAACAAGATTTTGAAAAAAGGTAAATATTTTAATTCCTATTTTTTTTTCTTCAATCAGAATTAAATGTTGGGCCAATAAATGTATCTATTAGTCCTCCATTATTCGCTAAACTACTTTTAATCCATCCATTCAGCAAGAAATCCATCTACAAGTCCTCCATTATCCATCCTATTACCTTTAATCCATCCAATCATCAAGAAATCCACCTACAAGTCCTCCATTATCCATTAAACTACCTTTAATCCATCCATTTATCAAGAAATATATCTATTAGTCCTACATTATCCATTATACTACCTGTAATCCATTCATTCATCAAGAAATCTATCTATAAGTCGTCTATTATCCATTAAACTCCTTTAATGCAACATTTAATCAAGAAATCTATCTATTAGTCCTCTATTACCCCCTTAAATCCATCCATTCATTAAGTATCTATTAAGTCTTGATTGATAACTTGATGATCTGATATATTTATAGATTGATAGATTGATATATTGATTGATTTACAGATTGATTGATTGAAAAATTGTAAAATTGAAATATTGAAAAATTGAAAAATTGAAAAATTGATAAATTGATAGTTTGTTAAATTGATAAATTGATAAATTGATAGTTTGTTAAATTGATAAATTGATAAATTGATAGTTTGTTAAATTGATAAATTGATAAATTGATATTTTGTTAAATTGATAAATTGATAAATTGATATTTTGTTAAATTGATAAATAGATTCATTTTCAGTATTTTGAAAGATTATCAATTTAATAATCTGTTTTACATCAACAATTCGTGGAAAAGATATACAAATAAAAACAAGCTGGACCTGGAAGAAATAAGCTGTCCAGTTAATTCTATCCTATACAAACATGCGCGCAATAACATTTATCTGTATTTATATACTGTGATTTTTTACAAATAAGAATCCATTTAAATAGTACTCTGTTATACTGTACCCTAAGTTATAAGTATCTATTTTTTCCCTTCTATTTATCTATATATCTATTTATCTATCTATCTATCTATCTATCTATCTATCTATCTTATGTATATGTAATATTCTCTACTTTGTTCAGTTTAAATATACATTTTAGATGTTTAAATATATATTTTATCCAAGACAAAATGTTTTATGGGTCTAACCCAATCATCAGTTGGAATAAATATAATATATATATATAAATAGAAAAAGAAAACTTTATAAAATACTAATTCTTTTTTGTTTGATAAAAGCATTAGCATTTTTTATAGTTTCAAAGGTATAGTAAAATAAATAGCTTGGGAACCCGGCTTTGCCCGGAAACAAAAGAGTCAACCCACTCAATTTTATACCAAGGTAAGAACATGTCTCATGGTTCTACTGAGTTCCCAAAATAAAAGTTGAGGCAAATCGGTCAAGGGGTTCTCGAGTTATGATCGGAGAAACAGACAATCAAACAGAGATTACTACTTTTTTACATTTATCATATATTTATACATTTTAGAAGCCAAAAACTCTAAATATTTTTAAAAAGTCAGAAACGATATCATATTAGTTAAGTGAGCAGAGCTTGGAACTCTTATTGAGGATTTCGAGATCAATGCAATTGATCTTGATCTCTTGTTAATCTGGGGATTAATTCAATATTCATTATATGCCGCAATGTAATCCTTAAATGAATAACTTACATGAAGAGATTAAGCATTGATCCTCAAATGAAAAGAGCCCACTGTGGATATCAAGATCGGGATTATGGGTGTCCAAAACAAAAGTTACCAGTTCAGAATTGCTAGGATTTTTACATAGAGAATGGAATATATATTAGAGTGGAATTTACTAGAAAAANATTTGCTTAATGACGTCCGAGACACGCGAACAAGTCCGCATTGCATTCTTTTTGCTCCTGTGGCATGTTTAACCTAAAACCAAATCTTATTTTAAAATGGAAATAAAGATATTGTTGAAAGTTTAGGTTGATGCTTTAATTTCAAATATTGGAAGTCATTTTAAGGGGCTCAGGGAGCTTAGGGCGCGGCAGCTACATCCCCCCCACAATTCAAACCAAGAAAATATTGAGTTAGGTGTCGCAATGCGGTGCTCTATACGCTTCCTCCTGGAGATATGGGTTTATATCGGAGGATTCTCAGTGGGAGGGAGGGTCGCTGGAAGGGGATGGAGGGGGAGTAAAAAGGGAGGGTTACAATTGGAGGAGGAAGGTTGCAGGGAGAAGGAAGGGAGGATGTAGTGTTACAAAAAGAAGGGAGGGAGGGTTGCAATTGGAGAAGGGTGAAATATCGTTTGCACTAATGAAATTGATTGGACTGCAACGTACATTCGTACTAACGTTTATTTAGACTTACGTTCATAGCGCGAATGAAGAATTATAATTGTTTAATCAAATTATAAAATCCATGTGTAAAATTTTTGAGCACGTGGAGAACTATCTGTAACAAATCTAGATGCTAATACCCTAACGATTACTTTACTCAAAGTCTAATGAGATCATATTTAACTAAATCTCTAGCCAAATCTTAAGGCTC
>NW_019396290.1:461119-483717 GCF_000591075.1 Eurytemora carolleeae | reverse complement strand
TTTCTTCATATCCAGCCCCCCTCCCCTTCCTAAAACAAATAACCTCCACATTCTTCATTTCCCTTCCTCCTCCTCCTTATAGATTAATAACAACACAGATAGAACACTAGATGTCGTCTTTTCTAGATTTGGGGGTTTTGTTCAGAATAACTCTGAGGCATAAGCCCAAAGGAGGTCTGCGAAGGCAGCGTTGAATTAAAGGACAGAAAGAGAGCGCGGAACTCCTTTGGGCTTCTGTCTCAGGGTTAGTTATTGTTATGCTCCTTCTCCTATCCCTACATGAGTTCTGGATATTACCTTTATTGTACAAACATACTGCAAGCTTTTTACCACATATTTTGTTCAATTAAGCAAACTAACTTGATTTATCTAACATTCGAAATAGAATTGTGAACGCAGACTGTTGAAGAAATCGAAGTATTTGCCACAAACTCTGATTTTTTAAAATTGCTACCACGAAATTAAGAAATCGACAAACAAAAATTATTTTTCTTATTATACGTTCCAGGGTTCAACATTTCTGCATTTCTTTAAGTCCTAAACAATAAATATCTACAGCGGAAACCTCTCTGTGCTGACGTATATTTTTGCGATCTCTTTTAAGCCAAGTTAGGATGTTGTGGCTTCTGTGATATCCTACCTAAGCAAAACATAATTCGTTGACAAATACAAATTCTACGGATTAGTGCTGTCTGTAAGAATTAACTAATCAAAAGTTTCAACCTCAAGTATCTATTCTCTTCTGTTACCTTTGTGGTGATAGTCCCATCCCTATTCTTATCAAAGACTGTGAAAGCCTCTTTGAAAGTTTCCAGCTCATCCTTAAAAAAAAAACAATTTTTTACCTTAAAAAAAAATCTTAAAAACAATTTTTTACCTTAAAAAAAATCTTTAAAACAATTTTTTACTTTAACAAAATCTAAAAACAATTTTTTTTCTTTAAAAAAATCTTATAAACAGTTTTTAACTAGAGAATAAGAGAAAATGGAAATTAAGATGATATTAATACAATTAAGAAGACTTTCGATTTCAATTTTGATTTATATTAAGCTTTTTAAGCAGCATAACTGCACAAAAAATGGAAACAAAGAGAAGCTGTCAATTAAAAAAAACTTCTCTTTAATTGCTTGTAAACATGTAATTCTAAAAAAGCTTGTTAACAATGAAACTTCAAAAAAAACGTCTTCATTATATTGATATTTCGCCTACAATCGTATGAAAATATGAAATGATATTATAAGAAACCGAAGTCGAAAGTAGTAATTTTCATGTAAACCAGAGTAAGAAAGAGGATATATTTTTTTTAAATATGAAATTACTTAGAGATTGATTTTTAAAATGATTTTTATTATTGAAAACATCAACCAAAATGATACGATTAAGGGCAAATGTGAATGTGGGTTGGAAGGTTAAAATCCCCCCCTGTCAAATCTGGATCTCTACTGGTGAGATTAGATTAGAAAATATCCAGAGAGATGAATTAGCATTTATATAAGTTCAGACTCAACATCAGACTTTTTATATATTTAACACGTCAGCATACAATTCAAGGAGAACATCAAGGAGAGCATTCATGGAATTTTTTTTAACCCTATCCCTGCTGGGGTACTTGAAAACCAGGATATGATGGGGGGGTCAATTTGACCCCCCCCTCTAAATCCCATGTTTTATGTCCAAATATGACAAATGATGCATCATTAGAAAGCTCTTGTGCTCTACTTTTAGAATCTGCAAAAAAATTTGCAAGTTTGCAAAAATTGAATTTTTTATCGCAAAATCCTTTTATATAGTAAAAATGTTTGCAAAAAAAAATTTGTCCAAAAAATGAAAAAATTATACATTTTTGAAAAGCCCTTGACCATGCCATTTCAAATATGCAAAAATTTTTGCAAAATTTTAATTTCAACAGCCTCAGACCAATACTTTTTGAGTTATGTAAAAAAAAACTACAGGGGGGGGGGTCAAATTGACCCCCCAGCAGGAATAGGGTTAAAAATCCAAGAAAGTATAATAAAAAAATATTTTTTTTCAAAATTTACCTGAGTGAGGGATTCTAGAATTTTTCTACGGTCTGCTTCAGTAAATGCAGTCATTCTAAAAACAAAGTTTTATATATTTTTTTGATATTGCTTTTAAACTTATCTACAACTGTCAACTATCAACTAGCAATTTTAGAATTGATGTAATTATTATTTTTACCACTATTTATCCAACAGAGGAGTGCCGCGGTTACTTTAAGTCCCTTGGAACAATTAAGTAAAATAAAGAGAACTACTTTTTCAAGTTATTTAAAATACACTTAACAACGGGTTTCCTCAACTAATTTTGACTAAAAACATCCCTCCTTCGCTTTGTTTTTTTGCAAGCAAAATCGGTCTTGGGAACCCTTGGTAAAGTAAAGTTCCCTAAACTTCTCTGTAAAGTAGTTGTAAATAAAAAAAAATTACGTTTTAGAGTCTAATTAGATAGATAGATTCTTTTATAAAAAGTAACGTGAACGATATACAATAGTGTGTTTATTGGCCCCTTAAAACTTTTATCTTATTGACCGAGTTGTGAATCAAACATGTCACTCACAATGAAAGGAGAGCTGCATGAACTTACGTCTATACAGTCCCTTTAAGGGAGTAAGAGTAAGGATTTGAATCTTGTGTAATGAATATTCCACTCTTAGATACAGTATTCCTAGTTCAGGGTTCCACAAACTATGTAGGTTTATCAAGTTACACTCCTGGTACAACACTGGATTCAAATAGAATTTATTCACTTTCCAAAACAAGAACATGGAGAACAAAACAAGAACCCAGAAACAAAACAAGAACCCGGAGAACAAACATGAACCCAGAGAACAAAACAAGAACCCAGAAACAAAACAAGAACCCGGAGAACAAAACAAGAACCCTGAGAACAAAACAAGATCCAGGAGAATAAAAACAAGAACCCGGAGAACAAAAAAAGATCCAGGAGAATAAAAACAAGAACCAGGAGAACAAAACAAGAATCAGGAGAACAAAACAAGATCCAAGAGAATAAAAACAAGAACCAGGAGAACAAAACAAGAATCAGAAGAACAAAACAAGAACCCAGAGAACAAAACAAGAACCCAGAGAACAAAACAAGAATCAGGAGAACAAAACAAGAACTCAGAGAACAAAACAAGAACCCGGAGAACAAAACAAGAATCAGGAGAACAAAACAAGATCCAGGAGAATAAAATCAAGAACCAGGAGAACAAAACAAGAATCAGAAGAAGAAAACAAGAACCCAGAGAACAAAACAAGAACCCGGAGATTTTTCCGCGGTTAAAACTAAAGTTTTCTACAGAGCTTGATCGAAGTGCAAGAAATCATTGTTAGCCTATTCTCACAGTTTTTTTCTGAAAATCGTCCAGCCATGGATCAGTTTGTTCGATATATCGAACAAGTTCAAGTCAATTGCAATGGAGCGAGCACAATTTTTGATTCCTTCTAACAGAATATTCTCTGAAATTAGTTTGTTTCAGCTGTTTTGTCATTTGATGGGCATGGTACATACTAGAAACACTCGTTGTACAATAAAACAGCTGTTTTGTCATTTGATGGGCATGGTACATACTAGAAACACTTGTTGTACAATAAAACAGCTGTTTTGTCATTTGATGAGCATGGTACATACTAGAAACACTTGTTGTACAATAAAACTTTGTAATCTCTGTTTGTCTGTGTGTTTGTTTGTCCGATCAAAACCCCAGGGTTAAAATTCAGGTTTGAATTAAGTCAAAAGTGACATTTCAGCTGAAACTTGAAGTTGGAACATTTCGTTTTTTAGTTATAGACCCAGGAGCAGAAGGTCGAATGTATGACTTTGTGATCTCGTTGCTTTTTACGCATAAGAAATAGACAAGCAAATTTATTTGGTTGGATATCAGCAGTTCAAAACAATTACAAATTATTCTTCTCAATTAAAGAAGATATGATGAAAAACAAAGGATTTTAATCTTTCGTGGAGTTTAGTTTAGTTTGCCGTGATATTAAAAATTAAAACATTTTAATATATTTCAGGATTTTACTATACATCATGTTTCATGCCTTGAGGTAATNTTGAAATCAGTTAAACTATTTGAATTCAGTTAAACTATTTGAAATCAGTTCAACTATTTGAAATCAGTTCAACTATTTGAATTCAGTTAAACTATTTGAATTCAGTTCAACTATTTGAAATCTGATGAACTATTTGAATTCAGTTAAACTATTTGAATTCAGTTAATCTATTTGAAATCAGTTCAGCTATTTGAAATCAGTTCAACTATTTGAATTCAGTTAAACCATTTAAATTCAGTTCAATTATTTGAAATCAGTTCAATTATTTGAAATCAGTTCAACAATCTGAAATCAGTTAAACTATTTGAATTTATTTCAACTATCTGAAATCAGTTAAACGTATCTTTATCATTATATATTATTATATTTCTAATTTTAGCCTAGGTTTGAATCCTGTTCATTAATTACTACAGCTCTGAACTATCAGGAAGAATGAATCCTAAATGGCTGTAATAAGATGCTATCAAGCCTAATTTTTATGTTTATTATGTTAAGTAATCTAATATAAAAAAGCTCCCTTTTAATGAAATCTTATTCTTTATTAAATGATATTTTAATTGTGCATTTCATTCTTACTATTCTGCTCTGCACTATTCTGCTCTAAACTATTCTTCTCTAAACTATTCTGCTTTAAACTATTCTTTTCTAAACTATTTTACTCTAAACTATTCTGCTCTAAACTATTCTACTCTAAACTATTCTACTCTAAACTATTCTGCTCTAAACTATTCTACTCTAAACTATTCTACTTTAAACTATTCTGCTCTAAACGCAAGACTACAAGTCCGAAAAGCTAACTTTTAATCAAACTCCAAGCCCCAAACTCATCAAGGTTCAGCCTCAAAATTACAAACTCTAAAAACTAAAGTCTAAGCTTGTATTAGGGTTTCCGATCGGAACTCCGTTGCACGAAATTGCGCGCAACTGATCTCGAATTGCACCGAATTGCGCGGAGTTAACAGGGCTCGCAATTGCGTTGGAAACCCTGGCTAGTATACTGTGGATTCATAAAACATTAAGTTCCGGCTTTAAAAGTTAAACAATATTAAACTCTAATTGTATATTTGTGCATATGGATACAGAAGGATTCAAGAATACAAGGATACAAGGATACAAGGATAGGAGATTAAAAGGATTGAAGAAAAGAATGAATGAAGGATCGAAGGATAGAAGGATAGAAAGATACAAGGATACAAGGATACAAGGATACAAGGATACAAGGATACAAGGATAGGAGATTAAAAGGATTGAAGAAAAGAATGAATGAAGGATCGAAGGATAGAAGGATAGAAAGATGAAGGATAGAAGATAGAAGGATAAGAGAATAGAAGAATAAGAGGATAGAATAAAAATTGAAGGAAAGAAATGAATATTATCTATAAATCTATTAATCTTTTATTCTATCAATCTCTATTAATCTATTAATCTATTAATCTTTTGATCTATTAATCCATTAATCCATAAACCTATCTATTTATCTATTAATCTATAAATCTCTTATTCTATTAATCTATTAATCTACTAACCTGTTACTACGTGTACTAATATGGAACTACTGGGTTCTGGTGAATGTTGGGAGAGTAAAGGGAGGCTCCTCCGTTAACAGAAGAGAAAACCCTCTCTCTCAGTTCTTCTATCTTCTCATCTTACTCACCCACCACTCAACCAGTATCACAGATAGATAGATACACAATCAGCAACTGGTGCTCACTGCCCAACCTTGTATCATACACCCTGTATTCTGAAGTCTGTATCCTTTATTTTGTTTTTGGAACCATGTACGTATAATTGTATCCTGTGTCTGTAATCCGACATTCTGTATTTCAATTGTTGATACCTGTTTAGTTAGTTAGTCTTTACTATCTTCTTCACCCTGTAGTTCATAAACATGATTCTAATAACGTTACCCTCTGTTCCAACCCTTACGCTGAGTATCCTCCCTTTTCCTTATACTCCCTCACCTCCTCCTTACCTTTTTCCTGATTTATCATCATTCTTATGTTTAAAATGTTCAATGTACATTGTTTTTATCTGCAATTCTCATTCGTTTATAGTGAGCCAACCAATTAAAACAACCTACTCTGGTTAAGCGGGTCCAAACTACATAGTAAATTGTGATTTTTTTATTTGTATTATCTCGTGCTTTGTAGTTGAACAAACATATGAATATGTTTATTTGTATCATGTATTTCTATGAATAATTTATTCTGTATTTTTTTGGATCCTATATCCTGTTTCCTGTATTCTGTCATGTATCTTGCGCCATATTTTTGTGTACTCTGTTTGTGTACTAAATTTTGATTGTATTTTGTATTACATGTGCTGGTACTCAAGCAAATCTGAACTTTATCTAATTTCTTGGACACTCAAAGACTTTTTTGGAATTCCAAATCTATAACAGAAGTGTTTAAGCCTGGGGGACCGTGTGGTTTCCTATTACTGAAAATTTATCTTCTTTTTCTTTGATGGTTCTCTATGCTGTAATGGCACGTTTTTAAATATTAACCCTATTCCTGCTGGTCAAGTTACAAATTTTACATAATTCAAAAAGTATTGGTCTGAGGCTGTTGAAATTTTATGAATTTTCTTACATACCCAAAGCCCTCCCTTTAGGCCTAAAACCGGGCTTTAATACTAACTGCCTGAGTCCTCAGGCACACTGCCTGAATGACTGCTTTTGCCTGAAGCAAACTAAATCTTTGTTTTGACCCACTTTCACTTGTNCGCCCCCCCCCCCCCTCGTACGCCCCTGAATTTTATATTTTGATGTTTTTGTATTTTGTCTTTAAAGGAATTGAGTCTTTACCACAAATTCAAATTTTCTAATCAGCGAATCTTTGTAACTTGATGCTGAAAACCTTTGATATTTCAAACTAAGATTATTTGGTCTAAAAGAATTCTTCGTTTGAAATATCAGAGGTCTACGACATTGGGTTGTAAAACTGTAGGGATTAGAAAAGCAAAGTTTGTGGCAAAGACTCAATTTCTTTGTTTCAGCTATTTTTTCATGAAATACTCGTTACCGGATGATTAACAGCTGGCACCGTTAACAAAAATATATTAATAAAATTGAGATCGTTCATGAACGGAAACTTTGAGAAAGAACGGAAAATGTTACTGCAGACATTTAGAGATGAGCATTGTTTTTGTTTTAACGAAAATTTCAAAACAAATGAAATTTTCGTGAAATATGTGTTTCAGAAAAACCAACGATGGACGAACTAAGTGGATCAAGAAAAAAAAATTTTCAACAAACGATTTGAAATCTTTAAAATCATTCGCATTCGCAAAAATATTTTAAATCGTAGATTTTAAGACATTGTTCACAAATGATTTAAAAATTGTTTGCGACCTAACTTTTTACTGAAAACACAACTTTAATTGACGAATGGTTTTACAATTTAACCGAAAAAAAAACAATTTACTGAACAAAGAATAACTTTGATAAGAAAATGAACAATTATTTAGTTAAGGAACAAATTCAACTCTTACTTAACGACTAAAAAAATGTGTCGTTAACGAATTTGATAGAACGGAACGCGCCCATCTCTAACTACTTTATAGTATTGTATTGGTGTAGATACAGGGACACCCTTACGTAATCTTATGGAATCTTCATTATAAACAGATTAACAATGGTTCTTCTTAAGAGGACTGTTCCGTAATTTCAAGTGATCCTCCAGATGTCAAATTTACAACTGTGCCCTTAAAACCATTGTCTGACCACACACGGTGCAGAAACTCGAGTTTTTTTTGTTGCAAATTTCAGAAGTGTTATTCTCTTCCTTTCTTTCTCATCAAATATTCTAAACAGTTTGACTATTTACTCATTCTTAAGTATTATTTATTTAAGCTGCATATTAACTGTAATTACTATTAAATATTCTGTAATATTAACAAAAATAAATATTTACAGATTTTCAGAGTTTAGTGTTAGACATTGATTAATATTCACTCCCTAGGGACTAGCAATTACATATCCATAGAGTAGATATATAGTAGATATACAGATATACATAGAGTAGAGATATAGTAGATATACAGCCACAGGGTTTACATAGTGTAGATATAAAGTAGATATACATGATATACATGGAGTAGAGATATAGTATACAGGGTAAACAATGATTAGAGATATAGTAGATATACAGCNCCCCCCATTCTCCAATCCCATTTCCCCCCTCTCCCAGTCTTTAACAATTTCCCTGGGATATTAATTACTACCAATGTTTATCTAACGAATTGATATTTTTAGATTTGATAATATCATCAATTTATCAACTCCATGTTGATATATCAAAACCTTATCTCACACTAAAACTAAAAAACTTTAGTCTTGACTTAGTGCTTTAGTCAAATTAATGTAAAGTATTTGTCTGGTGTGGTTTTAGGAAGAGCAAAATCTTAAAACAAAAACAAATGAGCTATAGGCAATAAAAAGAGATGAAAAAAACTAACCACTGTGGCTAGAACAGTAAAGCTTTCTGTAAACAAGGAAACTGAGCGCTTTGTTTAGGAAAGAATAATTGATCAAATACTGGGTACTGAGAACAGTGGCTAGGTTAGAATATATGTAAAGGAACTGAGTGCTGTGGCTAGGTTAGAATAGGTGTAAAGAACTCGAGTGCTGCTTCTAGGGCAGAATAGCTGTAAAGGAACTGACAACACTGGCTAGGTTAGAATATATGTAAAGGAACTGAGTGCTGTGGCTAGGTCAGAATAGGTGTAAAGAACTCGAGTGCTGCTTCTAGGACAGAATAGCTGTAAAGGAACTGAAAACACTGGCTAGGTTAGAATATATGTAAAGGAACTGAGTGCTGTGGCTAGGTTAGAATAGGTGTAAAGAACTCGAGTGCTGCTTCTAGGACAGAATAGCTGTAAAGGAACTGACATCACTGGCTAGGTTAGAATAAATGTAAAGGAACTGAGTGCTGTGGCCAGGTTAGATAAGGTGTAAAGAACTCGAGGCTGCTTCTAGGACAGAATAGCTGTAAAGGAACTGAGAACTGCAGTGGCTAGGTTAGAATATATGTAAAGGAACTGAGTGCTTCGGCTAGGATAGAATTGGTGTAAAGGAACTCGAGTGCTTCGGCTTGGATAGAATAGGTGTAAAGGAACTGAGTGCTTCGGCTTGGATAGAATAGGTGTAAAGGAACTGAGTGCTTCGGCTAGGATAGAATAGGTGTAAAGGAACTCGAGTGCTTCGACTAGGATAGAGTAGGTGTAAAGAATAAGTGTAAATGAACTGAGTTCTGCAGCTAGGGAAAAATAAATGTAAAAGAACTCGAATGCTGCGGCTAGGACAGAATAGCTGTAAAGGAACTGAGTGCTGTAGCTAGGTTAGAATAAATGTAAAGGAACTGAGTGCTGTGGCTAGGTTAGAATAAATGTAAAGGAACTGAGTGCTGTGGCTAGGATAGAATAGCTGTAAAGGAACTGAGTGCTGGGGCCAGGACAGAATAGTTGTAAAAGAACTGAGTGCTGTGGCTAGGTTAGAATAGCTATAAAGGAACTGAGTGCTGTGGCTAGGTTAGAATAGCTGTAAAGGAACTGAGTGCTGTGGCTAGGACAGAATACGCATGAAACTAAACGGGGTTTTGTGTAGATCTTAGTAGTTTTATAACAGCAAGTGATGTATAGAATAAATTCAAACACTTTCTACAGAAGAACTTCAAAATATTTAAATCTGAAGCAAGAAAATTTATAATTAAATCTTAAAATTTTGGAATAAAAGCTATCCCTGACATGGAGAGTAATCATTTAGAAAAAATGAACCAGGAAGATTAATTTGGGAACGAACTTATTTGCTTAAATTGTAATACTAAGCGGGCGTCTTATAAAACCAAAATCTTTGATTATTTTTGCATTATCAATTTTAGACAAAATGGCGGAGAGCGCAGAAACTGATGATTTTTTTGATTATTCACCTAGGTAAGGCGCTTGAATATTCACCTAGGTAAGGCGCTTGGATATTCACCTAGGTAAGGCGCTTGGATATTCAACTAGGTAAGGCGTTTGGATATTTCTAATTACGATGGTTTTTAATTTTAGCAATTCATATATCTACAGTGGGATTCATAAAACTGTGGAATAGAAAGACAACTTTAAGGCTTAGAGTTGTGATTTTAAGTAGTTCAATAAACATAAAACACAGTAATTGTCCTATAAAAAGTAATAAGTTGAATTTTGGGTGGCAAGCCTATTTAGCATAAAACACAATTCAATACATTATAAGATTGCTTAAATGTCGTCTTCTTATTTTACAGTTTTGTGGGTCTCATTGATGCAGAAATGTTTTGTAGTTATTAGTCGATGAACTGACATTTTTATAATACAAAAAAAAAACCAATTGATTATAAATCCTGCAAAACTTCTACCCCTAAATTGATTATTGTGATATTTCTAAAAGCCAATATTTATTTGTCCGCATCTGAGGCGCCGCAGAAACCCGACGTCAGAATTCATCAATTTTAAATAAAGGAATGGAATTAAGGTTTTGCCACAGAATCAAATTTTCTAATTCCTAGATCTTTGGAACATGAAGGTTAAACCTTTGATATTTTAAGCTTTGATTATTTGGTCTAACAGAACTCATAGTTCAAAGTATCTAAGGTCTACACACTTGATTGGAGTAGATATAGTGAAGAAATCAAGTTTTTTATTTTAGGCATGGAATGGAAGAGGAGCTGATACACAGAGCTAAGGTTTGATGGGGGTTCTCAACTATATTCCTATTTCAAGGGTGAAAAATGTCCTTTGTAGATACTTAGCAACTACTCCTTTGATAATGTTAAAGGGAGTGTTGATGTAGTTTCAAGTGACCCTCCGTTTGTCAATTGGTTGGTCCGATTAACAACATGTACCCTCTCAAACTTTGTTTGCTCAAGAATGCATGAACATTGCAAGTGACTCTCAGTAGTAGAGATGTCAACGATAGTGTAACGTAACGTAAAATGTAAGTTTTTGTACGTTACGTTACAATGATAGGAAACGTTTGGATATATTCTATGTAACGTGAACGTTAAACGTTGACGTTAAAGGATCTTATACCTAAGATAATCTTCATGGGATAATCTTCTCAAATTTCAAGTAACACTCCGTAGAGTGCACTTCGGATTCACAACAGGTACTCAGAACCTTTGCCTGTTATCAACAATGCAACAGATATCCATCATATTATCCTTGAAATTTGGTTAATTTCCATTGTGGATTTTCTATAAAGTGTATTGCGCATTTCTGCTTTAGAAACAATATGGAATAAAGTGTCAAAATTAAACACTTTCTTAGTTAAAAAAAAAATTTTCTTGTAAATCTTTAAATGTAAGTTCACTGGAAAATACAATGACAGTAATTTAAAAAAAAACTTTTGGAAATTAAGTTTTTACCTTTCAACATTTTGGAAGTTTTAGAAGGCTTTAGAGATATTAAGTTTGTTGCAGCATAATGATAATGATAATGTAGCAAGAAAATTTTTTCAATATTTGCCTAGGATGGGGAAAAGGCCTGGAAGAGACAACTGTTTGTTACTCTAGGGGCTTCCACAGGTACTAAACCAGAGAGGGAGGGAACACTCCAGTATGCAGAGTCCATTAGCGCCTGATCCAATCAGGGTTCAGTCATGTGTTTGTTGTCTATTCTGAACCAATAGAAAAAGTATGGCGGTAACATCTATCTTTCTATCTATCTCATTATCCAATCAAAGTTATGAATCCTTCAATTGGCGCTATCAGTAAATGGAAATATTTACTTCTACTGAAACTATGGTGTGAATTCTATATATATAGGGATAACCACAAAGTTTAAGACTTCAAAGACAATTTAGCTTTTTTCTTGAATTCCTGTCCCCCCCCCCTTCCTGGAATATTAAGAATCATAAATTTAAGGGTTGGGACTAGTATCGGCTCCTTTCAGTCTTTCTGCAACCATGATAAAAGTTAATAAAAAACAAGGATTTAATGCAAGGAAAGTTATTTCAGAAGTGTACGCATCTTTTGTATTGCAGTTTACTGTCACTGGGCGGTAATGTAAACACAAGACGGATGACACAGCCTGAAATGGGATCCATATTTCACATTAAGAAATTAATGAAATATTCTGGTCATAGGAAACTATTATGTGAATTATCAAAATTATTAAAATTTAATGCTATTAACCTCCTCGGATACTAAACGAACACTGATGCATCTATTTTTGTTTACAAATTCCGCCCAGAGAGAACTGGTTTCACTATGTACTCAGAGTATACGCGACAGCAATTAACTTCCCTTGCATTGGAACCTTGATAACAAAGATCAAATGAGACTCTTGACGCATGATGTATTAAAGGTTGAATTGGGACTATGTTATACTTCATGAAGTAATCAATGAGAATTTTGCTGATAACTTCCTGAAACTATACAGCTAAAAACCAAGTGGTTTAAAGTTCAATAAATACAAAAAAACTATTTGGTTTTTTGGTTCGTAGTGTTTTAATTGGACAAATTGGACAGAAATTTTCTCTATATCTCGAAGGTTTAAGTCTTTTTAGATTTAATTTTGTCTCGAGCTTCGTGCTATAATTATAGTATTATAGGTAATTTTGTGAAACGTTTGTGTACTTGCCTTGTCTTATTTCAATGGCTGTTTCTAGATCAAAGAAGATTTGAATCAAAGCAGAAGTCAAAATAAAAAGTTGATTTCAATTTTACTTTCATTTCAATAGAACAAAAAATATTTTTGAAATATCCTCAATTTTTTGGAGAAAATCCGGGAACCAATCAAACTTTTCTAGCACAATTGCTGTAATATATAGCTAATTTAACATTATAGCACGATGATTACTTTATAGCACGTTCATAATGAAATTCACGATGAAGTAAGTAATAATGATAAAGTACACAATAGTTTCATGAAAGTATAATTAAGTCCGTAATAGAAATTAGCGTTGTGATACTTTACATTTGGCGCAATCTTTTAAATTGATTAAATTATTTAAATTATTTAAATCTTTTAAATTGATTAAACTTTTCATAGCAGTCCATGCAGACTCTGCAGATCCATATGAAAACTGTAAAGACCTTATCATGCAATTGTAACAGTTTCATGTCAAACAACAACGATTTTCTTCGTTCATTTTTTGTTCGTTGACAGGATTTTCCGTTAATATGTAATACTTCCGTTTTCGTAAATGAATCTTTGACTAGCCGTACTCAGCAAACTGTGAAATAGAAAAAGTTATAACTTTAAAAAGTCCAATGAGCATTGAGCATGAGGTGCACAAGAACAACAGAGTAGCTAGAGTAAACGGATATTATTTCACTAAAGTATTCTTTTCCTAAGAATACTATTTGCTATGTAACAACATCTAATACAATTAAGTATTGCTATTACGTTATCTTCATCTTCCATTGTTTTCTGCTTATCATTATATTTTTCATGTAAAAGTTTTAACTTCATGTTCTTGTAAAACGAAAACTATAGATAAATAGATAAATCGTTTTGTGCGACGCACTGTATGGTTTAGGAAATTCCTATCCAGAGGTGGCTATGGGGCTCAGTAAGATCTACAGTTTCCAGGGGGTTTTCAGACCCAAACGGGTGCTGAGCCCCCATTAAAGAAACATAATTTAAGCCGCCTGGACAAATTCCTGAGTACGCTCCTTTCTTTTAAACTTTACAAATGTGTTTTATAAATCTAAATCTTTTTTATTACAAAGGAGGCCTGAGTATGGGTTTATGCTTGGGCTGGGTTTCACCCGCTATACAGCAATTCCAGGTAAATCAGGATTAAAAGTCGTCTTCCAGAAACTAGAAATGGATTTCATTCAATTAACACTATTCCTGCAGGGGGGGGGGGAATTTGAGACTTCCCCATCCCCTCTGTAGTTTTTTTTACATAACAGTCATACTTAATTGGTCTCTGACTGTTGAAACTTTCTGACTTTTCCTAAATACACATAGCCCTTTCTTTTGGTGTAAAACCGGGCTTTCTGTTGTGCTGGGTTAACATGTATCTTTAATCAAGTTGAATATATCAATGTTTATTAATCATTATTTAAATTTTTCCTTATTTTTAGAATGTGTCCAGTATAAACTCCACCAAACTTTCTGGAGGTAGATATCAAGGTTACAAAAAGTACTGAGAGTTTCAAAGAAGTTGTTACAGAGAAATGACAAAAGAAAAAAACGATATTAACTCCTTACAGGGAGTGTTCGCGATATTGACTCCTTCTTACAGCCTACAGGGAGTGTTCGCGAAAAATGAAAGAGAGATAAACGATCTGAGTGCAGGCCGGAATAATCCAACTCCGTATGGATCCTGCGTTCTTCGGTATGAGTAGTTTTTAATCCTTTTCTCCGACCTTATAGACGCAACAGATAGAAGTAAAATTAGCATCGATCGATATCAAATATAATTCGAAATCTGCAGCCTTCACCACTTTCATTTTTCGCTTACACTCCCTTTAAGTTTTAATACTTTTAAATTATCCACAAATTGGTTTAATAAATGTTATCAAAAAGTATGCATGAATTTGTCCAGGGATGGTGCTTAAACTTTAAACAGGGAAGAGGAGAGGGCTAAAACCCTGTAAAAAGCACAGTTTTTACTTCTCCAGGGGCATATCCCTCCAGTCCCATGTTTACGGATCTGGTGACAAAAAATTAAAAATGTATATATAAGCACTCGCGCAAAACTCGATAAGAATTTTTCCAATTACTTCTTATTTAACTGAAGCTAATAACCTTAGCTTTACAGGTTACAGGGCTAAAAAAAAGTATACTTGAGTTAGCGAGATAAAATCAAAACCCATGGTGTTGCGGCACTTCGAAGCCCATCCAGTCTTAAAAGTTGTCATGGCAGTTTTGATTTAAGTGCACTTCGAGTAGGAAATATAACGGATTCTGAAGCGGATTGGATAGGAGCCGCACTTCCCTTAGGAGCTATTCTTCAGGTCTTTATTACAGGTTGGTACAATTTACCATTAAGGATGAGACTAGAGACGACTGTCGGGAACGTATTCTGTTTGTTTTCTTATATCTTGTTTTTATTGTTTGTTACAAATGTTCGGTCACTATAATAATGTCTAATACACTGTACAGTTTCAAGTCTCATTCTTGGTGGGTCACCCTGTGTTGACCAATATGAACATAAACCCTTGATTACTCCAGGTATATTGATGGACTGCTTGGGAAGAAGATTAACTGTGATTCTAT
Organism: Eurytemora carolleeae; assembly: GCF_000591075.1. Taxonomy (NCBI): domain Eukaryota; kingdom Metazoa; phylum Arthropoda; class Copepoda; order Calanoida; family Temoridae; genus Eurytemora; species Eurytemora carolleeae. Next base: position 468,445 of record NW_019396290.1, on the reverse strand, counting down.
CCTCCCTGCCAATGTGTATAGGAGAGTTCAAAGTTCTTTGCTTAACCCTTTCATCGATTGGGGTAGGGGGGGACCCCCTTCCCCCTTGGGTTTTTATACATAACTTAGAACGCTAAAACTTCACTTTTAAACTTTATAGTTGTGAACAAATTTTGCTAAAAGTTTTTTTTCTTTGATGTATAGGGTAGTGTGTAGAACTGTCAAACGGCAAAAATGGTTAATAACTTTTTTATGAATTAAGCTTCAGAGCTTAAATTTAGGGGGTGGTGGAACCCTCCCCCCCCATCTATATTAGACAAAATAACCCAATTTGGATTAAGACTTGAAAAATTTGAATGAAGACGACAAAGATAAAAGTTGAAAATTGTGTGGAGCATTTTAATCTCTTGATTTTAAAGTATTTCCACGTGGTAAACTTTGAACAGGTTGGTTGTGTATCAGCCTTGCGGGTCAACTTTGGCAGATTTATATTGGTCGAATTCTCACAGGACAGTTTACAAATTGTAAAATGTATTAAAACCTTGATTAATAATCGAGTTGGTGTTTAACGAAACCGGAATAGTTTTCAAAATTATTTTAATAGAGACAAATATATACTTTTGCTTTTACTAGTAAAAACAATCTTATCCCATTGTATTTTACCTAAGACAGAACTAAGTATATGCACCCTGCATGAGTAGTGCAAACCCAGGGAATCGGGACTGGTTCATAGAAGACGACATTCATATATGGTATCTTGAAGGTTTCTAATGGGAAAGTATAAAATGGAAGTCAGTCGTTCCCAATTTAACCGCGTAATCATCGGAAATAAATCAGATTTACCGAGGTTGCGTGGTTTTCTTGGAACTATATTCCAGGGCTGCGTTGTTTTGGGAATACTCTCCATGTATTCATTAGGGGTAATTAGTCATAATTAGATAATTAGATATTACATAATTAACCAGAGACGAGATCTTTCGGTTCAGATAATGCCAGATATCTCCATATCATATCAATATCTCGAGACAAGGACATCAGATAGAACTAATATTGGTTGAGATCAACTCTTAAAACATACTGGCTTTTTATTTGAAACACAGTTCAAATGAATAATGGGTTTTACGTATAAGTTTACAAACATAGAATGATTTACAACGTACTGCAGGTTTACAGAATTTACAACATACTGCAGAATTACAGAATTTACAACGTACTGCAGGTTTACAGAATTTACAACGTACTGCAGGTTTACAGAATTTACAACGTACTGCAGGTTTACAGAAGTTACTCGATATTTGTTATACATGACTTTTCATTTACCGTATACCTTGGGATTGAGAAAAAATTAAATTTTTGAAATTGTCTTTTTTGAAATGTTGTGTCACTACAAATACTTGTAGATTTACGCAACAGAAACAAAAAGAAAATTGATAGAATTAAACATGTTTTAAGATAGAAAAACGAAGATATCTCGATTCTACCTTGATACTGTTGTTAATTTGACATGTCAGTCTCTAAATGAACTAAATAAAAAAAGTTTTCTGCTCTGGATAATCAATGGTTAATCAATCAATTGAGAAAAGATTTTATTATCTTCCTGGATAATCTTTTTCTGTTAATTAAACACTCACTTCTTTACAATATTCAATACCAGCTAGGAAACCCAGCTTTGCCTCGAGTTTTCCGAAAAAGTCAACCATCTCAATTTAGAAACTTAAAACCAAGCTGAGAACCTTCCTTTTGTTCTCCCGGGTTCCACAATCAAAATTTGAGGCCAATCGATCATGCGGTTCATGAGTTATGATCAAACATCCAAACAGAGATTACTATTTATATTCATCTATATATACTTTTCTTGTCTGCCTTTCTGTCTGGGTCTCTGTTTGTTTGTATCCGAAAAACGTCAAAACGGCTGAACTGATGGGGCCCAAATTTTTTGTTGTGGGACCTCAGGTGACCCCAGGGAAGGCTTTTGGATGATCAAATTTTCAAAAATTAAGTTGAACTTATTATTAATTTCAGATCTTCTTGTCTTGGGATGTTTTGGCATTTATTGCAGTTTTAGTGCCTATCTTCACTCTAATATTAGGTAATACAATTGTGAAGTTTAAAATAAAATCATTTTTTGATGTTTTTTTTTTTAAAGTAATGTATGGAATGTATGTGTTGTGTATGCTATGCAAGGGAACAATTTCCAAATTCAAGTTGATGTTGGAAAAATACTGTGTACCAAGGATGTAATGCAACGAAAGTTATTTTAGAAGTGTACGCATCTTTTGAACTGCAGTGTACTGACTCTGGACGGTAGTGTAAACACAAGATGGATGTCGAAATTTTATTAATACGTCCGTATTACTTGACCAGAAATTCCACCAATGGCAGTGCAGTAAAGTGGTCACGTGATACAGGCGGAGACACGTGACCAGTATACTGCTCTGCCATTGGTGATAGTTCTGGTCACGTGATTTAAGTTTCAGATTTTCAAAATTTTACATATATGAATTTTCGTATAATNTAAATATATCTAGATCAAGAGCTAAAGTGATTAGCTTTCAGCCTATACCCCCTTTCATTTTTCCTTTACAGTCCCTTTAAAGTCAATAAATTGTTATGTTATATTAATTGAGGTTTCAGGATTCTCGATCATAAAAATTAAGTAAATTCATTTTTTTTATTTACAATTTTGACATTTTTTTATTCAGCTATATTCCTTCTCCCTGATTCTCCAACCTGGTTGATTAGTGATGGAAGGATTGAATTTGCAACCGAGGTTACACTTTGGCTCAGGTAACAAGGTTACACTTTGGATCATGGACTGTGATAGTAAATTGACTACTGACCCTGGTAAACTAAGATAATGTGTGTTGATTGAATACAATAAGGTTTAAAAAATATCAACCTTTATCAGATCGCATCTAATTGTTTTGAAATTTTGTCTAAGGGATCGGGAGTTGGTTCTGCATGAAATTGAAGAATTGACAGAAACATCTCTTAGGAAAGATTTTTACAGCATTTTTCTGAAACTTTAAAACCTAAATATAAAAATATTTCTTCGCAGTACGTTAGATCTTTAAAGAATACCCTGCATCAAAAGTTTTGGTAAAATATATATTTTTTAAATTGCTAAAGAAAAACGGAAAAATTCCTGATAAGTTGAAAAAGGTGTAATCTCTTTATGGGTAGATTATTCCTTGACCAATAAGAGTTGGAATGTTGCCTCAAAACATCGAAACAGATGAAAATTGTTCCACCTTCTACAAAACTATATGTGTTACGCACTTTACTTTCCAGAAAAATTGGGTTTAAGATTTTCTTCTAGCTACATGAAACCCTCCTTCGCACCTGCAGGGTGTCCCAATAAACGCGGGAACTAAAAGACGACTTAAAAATCGATGGAAATTTTCGAGTGTATTAAAAGAATAAATAAATAAATAATCTGTGAAGATCTAAAGCGGTTTAAAAGTCGTCAATTAATAACTAGGACACCCTGCCTAATTATAAAATGAAACCCTGGTTCATTTTCTTTAAGTAAAATAAACCTCTGTAGAGCTGATGAATCCCCTTTTCCTTCTCCCCCCTCGTACTGTGATGCATCTAAGGAAACCCTGGACAATACTTTATTGAACTATTCAAATCATCTACAGGGTTACCCAAAAAGGATGAGATTTTTAGAGAATTTTTGTACGGAATTTTTTATAGTTATTTTTCTTACATCCCTGCTTTTAAAAACAGGCTTTTTAAATAAACCATCAAAAGCATAGATTAATTAAAATAACAGATAGAACAATAGATGTCGTCTTTTCAAGATTTAGGGGGTTTTTCGTTCAAAATAACCCTGAGTAAGAAGCCCAAAGGAGTTATGCGCATGCGGCATAAATAAGGCTCTCTCTCTGGACCATGCGCGTAACTCCTTTGGGCTTCTACCTCAGGGTTATTGTGAACGAGAAACCCAAAAACCTTGAAAAGGAGACATATAGTTTTCTATCTTAATCTTGTTAATTAGTCTAGATGATTAAAAGACTGTAATAAATATACAGATCAGGGTTACCCAAAAAGGATGAGATATTAGAGAATTTTTGTACGTAATTTTTTTAAGTTATTTTTCTTACAAACCTGCTTTTAAAAACAGGCTTTTTAAATAAACCATCAAAAGCATAGATTAATTAAAATAACAGATAGAACAATAGATGTCGTCTTTTCAAGATTTAGGGGATTTTTCGTTCAAAATAACCCTGAGTAAGAAGCCTAAAGGAGTTATGCGCATGCGGCATAAATAAGGCTCTCTCTCTGGACCATGCGCGTAACTCCTTTTAGCTTCTGCCTTTGGGTTATTGTGAACGAAAAACCCCATAATCTTGAAAAGACGACATACAGTTTTCTATCTTGTTAATTAGTCTAGATGATTAAAAGACTGTAATGAATACAGAAGTTAAAATTTAGCATTCAGATCGTCATATTTAAAAAGTTTTTAGTCTCATCTTTTGTGGGTAATCCAGTATCTGGTATCATTGTTTTGAGTACAATCATACGCCACTCAAAACGGCTAAATCATGTTTTTTGTACCCCACGTGATTTCAGGAAAGGTTTTGGTAGGCCAAAATTGAAAAATATTGCTGGTAAAAATGTTGATTTTCAAAATTTGTGTAATTCCATTAATTTCTAGTGTTATATGTAAGAAAAGCAACATTTTAACTAAAAAATCGTTTATTATTTTGAACCTTGCTAACGGATGATTAGAATAACAGAACACACAGGCCTAGTAAGTACCTAAACTTTATTGATAACTAGAAACTCAACATTCCTTTAAGTTTAAAACTATTAAAAAACTTTATTTCCTTTCATCGATGTTTCCCCGTTTATTTCGTTCTTCAATTTGTTGTTCAATTTGTTCTTCAATTTGTTAAAAATAACAAAAGATAGTTTTTGTTGCGTATCTGGTATGTAGCACACTGCAAGTTTGAAGTTACCCACAACGAATGAGACTTCAGAGACAACAGTACATAATTTATTATTTCATTAATAAATATGTTATTGAAATTCATTAAGGCGATTATGAATGTCGTCTTACATGCGATTTTATCAAATGTCGGATATAGATTTGGATCGTAGTTTCAATGAGCAAAAAAATAGTTAAAATGAGTAAAAAATAGTTCATATGAGCAAAACAAAAGTTTAAAAGAGAAAAAAATAGTTAAAATGAGCAAAAAATGTCATCAATTTTCAACGAGGATAAATTCCTAAAAAGTTAAGTGAGGGAGCTAAAACTTTTCTTTAAAACTACTCAATAACAAGCACCAATGCCCTTCAGGTCGGTTTCTTCTCTCATCCTCGCTTCGTTAACGATCGTTAACAAAGGGTTATTGTTAGCAAGATCGTTAATGAAGGGTTGTCATTTTTAAACGATTTTTTTAAAAAACGGTCGTTTCGTTCTTCGTTTTTTTGTCTTCATTTTCATAACGAATTGATCGTATTTCAATAAAAACGAAAACGATTCATCCCTGCCTGCAGCCGTAAAGATAAAAATGCAATTTAACCCTTTAAACGTTAATGTAGAAGAGTTTCAGGTCGTTAAAAGCTCATCCTTTATATCCTGTATATATTGTCTACGGGTTGAATCCAGACAAAGCCAGTTAGCTTGATATTCCTAATTATGTTGATAAACCAACTATGCGGAATCAGGTTAGTTAGGGTTTTAATGATAAACCAACTCTGAGGAATCAGTTCAGCTTGATATTCCTGGTTATGTTGATAAACCAACCATGCGGAATCAGGTTAGTTAGGGTTATAATGATAAACCAACTCTGAGGAATCAGTTCAGCTTGATATTCCTGGTTATGTTGATAGACCAACTATGCGGAATCAGGTTAGTTAGGGTTATAATGATAAACCAACTCTGAGGAATCGAGTCAGCTTGATATTCCTCGTTATGTTGATAAACAAGCTATGCGGAATCAGGTTAGTTAGGGTTATAATGATAAACCAACTCTCCGGAATCAGGTCAGCTTGAAATTCTTGGTTGTGATGATAAACCAACTCTGAGGAATCGGGTCAGCTTGATATTCCAGGTTATGATGATAAACTCTGAGGAATCAGGTCAGCTTGATATTCCAGGATATGATGATAAACTCTGCGGAATCAGGTTAACCTGATATTCCTGGTTATGATGATAAACAGGAATCAGGTCAGTACAAACTCAAAAGCCTTTCATAATATGACTGCGAACCATGATGTGCACGCTCTCACGCGTAAACAGTATTTTGCTAATTACTCCATTTAAACTAAACTAGAAACAAGCTTGTGGCAATGTTAAAATATGCAAAGAGCTACAAAAACGTAAAAGTGGTTGGTTAGATCTCAGTGAAATCCAATCAACTTTTCAAACATATCATTAAAGCATGAAATATTTTTTTAAATACATAATTTCTATTCGTTTTTAGTGTTGTTGAAACGTTTTTCCATGGTATATTCAACTGGAATGATACAGTTCTTCCTGCTTCTCTTTCTTCATCTATTGTCGGAGTTTGTATGCTTGTGTCCACGCTTATAGCAGGTATAAAGAGGTGTGCATAGTATCTACACTTATAGCAGGTATAAAGATGTTTGAATAGTATCTACACTTATGGCAGGTATAAAGAGGTGTGTATGCTTGTATCCACACTTATAGCAGGTATAAAGAGGTTTGTATAGTATCTACTCTTATAGCAGTCATAAGGAGGTTTGTATAGTATCTACATTTATAGCAGGTATAAAGAGGTTTGTATGCTTGTATCCACACTTATAACAGGTATAAAGAGGTTTGCATAGTATCTACACTTATAGCAGGTATAAAGAGGTTTGCATGCTTGTATCCACACTTATATAAGGTATAAAGAGGTGTGCATGCTTGTATCCACACTTATAGCAGGTAAAAAGAGGTTTGTATGCTTGTATCTACACTTATAGCAGAAATAAAGAGGTTTGTATGCTTGTATCTACACTTATAGCAGATATAAAGAGGTTTGTATGCTTGTATCTAGACTTATAGCAGACACTTATAGCAGGTGGAAAGAGGTTTGTATAGTATCCACACTTATAACAGGTATAAGGAGGTATGTATAGTATCTACATTTATAGCCGGTGTAAAGAGGTTTGTATGCTTGTATCCACACTTATAGCAGGTATAAAGAGGTTTGCATAGTATCTACACTTATAGCAGGTATAAAGAGGTTTGCATGCTTGTATCCACACTTATAGCAGGTATAAAGAGGTTTGTATGCTTGTATCTACACTTATAGCAGAAATAAAGAGGTTTGTATGCTTGTATCTACACTTATAGCAGATATAAAGAGGTTTGTATGCTTGTATCTA